>NC_133661.1:243059502-243359502 GCF_037893015.1 Macrotis lagotis | reverse complement strand
TTAACCAGCTCCTTTCAAAAATACCTATGTGGACAGCTCTGTTGCCAACACTTAGTTCACTGAATTTGACCCTTTCACTACTGTAGATTTGAATAGGACATATCCTTGAAGTTTGTCATGACCAAAAAAACAGTCATTATCTTTCCTCTTAAGAAGCTTTTTTTGTAGTGCTCTAGGAAACAAGAAAGCATTGAAAAGTTCTCTCTACATATTGAAAAATATTATCATAAAAATAATAGGACTACCTTGAATTTTGGAAGGACCTCTCTCCACTGAAGAGAGAAGGAAGTCATGTCTATTAACCAATTTATTCTAATAGCAAAAGAAGTGGAGAAAGACTGTGATGTTTTTTCTAATGTGCAAATGATTACACTAAGGTCACAGAGATTGTCCTGCTTCTTTGAATTTTTAAATTTAATTTATAAACATTTTACATTTACTTATCTGTTTTTATGTAGGTTCTCTAATATTTCTATTTCTATTGTTATTTATACACACACACACACACACACACACAAACACACACAAACACACACACACACCCCTCCTTCCCAGTTTCTTAGAAATAAGATTCATATTTTGTATCTCCAGGACCTAGCATGACATAATATAACATTAATGAATACTTGTTGAATTGAATTGAAAATAAAGTTTGTGTTATTTAGCTTATGGTAAACTTGAATCAGACTAGACCTAATGAAAATCAGGCATTGGGGCCTAATAAAAGTTTTATATATAAAACAAAACAAATAAAAAAGAGGACACTGAAAAAATCATTTAGTTATGCCTCCTTTCCCAATTTCCCTCTATGTTTGAATAGGGAGGCAGTGTGATACAGGGGCCTATTGGATTTAGAATTAAAGTATTTAAAAAGTAGGTCTGCCTCTGTGACCTAGAGTAGGCCATCTAACTTCTCGGGGCTTCTGAATCAGTAAAATGGTGGCGGGGGGGGGTGTAGGAAAGTAACCTATATATTCTAAAATGTTTATGATAGCTTTCTTTGTGTTGGCAAAGAATTGGAAATTGCAGGGATACTCATCAATTTGGCAATGGCTAAACAAATTGTGTTATATGATTGTGATGGAAAACTATTTTGCTACAAGAACTGACAAACTCAATAATTTTAGAAAAGCATGGAAAAACTTGAATGAAATAATGAATAAAATGAGCAGAGTCAAGAAAACATTGTATATAGTAATAACTATACTGTTTTAAGAATGACTTTGAGTGAATAAACTATTTTGAATATTTCAAATATGCAAATTAACTATGAATGACATATGAAGAAAGATATTATCTGCATCCAGAGAAAGAACTGACAAATACAAGTATATATATATATATATATATACATATATATGTATATGTATATATATATATCTAAGAATTCTGTATTTATATGTATATGTGTATACATATATCTATTTGTGTCTAATGGCAGTCAACTCTAGGGCAGGGAAGGGGAAAAAAGAAATTTACATGCTAATTTTGTTGTATATTTGAAAAGGATATAATTGTACATAGTAGATTTGCCATTTCATGTGCAATCATTTTTGTTAAATGCTACTATGTTGTGGAAATGCTTGTTTTATTTCTAAAATTAAAAATGAAAATAAAAAATGAAAGGGGGAAAACTAGATGACCTTAAATGTACCTTCCATCTCTAAATCTAATATCTCATTATGCTTTTCTTTTTTTTCCTTTAAAACACAGAGATTTAAATCATTCTTATTTCTATATTTCATGGACTTGATATCCAAAAGATTTTGTTCCTAAGTTTATCTGAATTACTTTTTTCTACCTTTTATTGTGTCATAGTTTGAAAAGGTTATTGCTGCTATTTGGGAAAACTATGTGGCCAAAACTGCAATATTCTCAGTTATCAACCTTTTCTTGGGTCTGTTTAATGGGGGTCAGTAAATAACCTCCTGATTGCTATTGGTCATCTTAGGGAGCAGCAAAGGAAGGAGCATAGATGGAGCGCCCAAGTTTTTGTTTCATGCCTTGGTGGTTCATGAGTTGCAACTCATGAGTGGGAGGGATGATTCAGTGTTTAAAGAAATGGAATGAATCAGTGTATATAAAGAAGAGAAGTTTGGTTGTGGGAGTTTGGAAAAGGCTAGAAGAGTTTGTAGTGAATGTGTATGGGGGAGAGAGTGAATGAGAGGGTGAGTGTTGAGGTAATTGATGAGTAAGTTCCCTCCTGCTCTGGCTATTCATTGATTATTTGCTAACCTCTCAGGACTATTTAGAGAAGAGGGCATTTGGGGGGATGGGGAAGATTGACTGATTTCTTCTCAAATTTGGCTTGAAAGGTACCCCTTCATAAAATGGTTAAATAGCAGGATAAGAGAGAATGTAGGTCTATGCCCTCTTAGGTCTACTTTTCTATTCAGAGCTTTCTTCTGTCTTTCAAGGTCTAATGGTGTCTCCTTGCCTGTCAGTATAATACTTGCCCTCTTGCCCTTTCAGCAAATGTTCACAAAGAAAACATTTAGAATATGTTGGCAGGTGATGCTGAAGAAATATTAGCTTGCCATTTGTAAGGAATATTCTGCATCCAGATTGATAGCTCATTTTGTTTAAAGGTAGCTTCAAGGGATAATATTTTGGCTTAGATTTCTCCATCTGAGTCTGATCTTTTGGGATTTTAGAACATTAAAAAAGAAAAAATGAGGAGGGGGGGGTCTAAGTGCCATAATTCCAGTAAAAGTAACACTATGGTAAATGGATTTCCATCGTTTAAAATAATGACTCTTTAAATCCTTCAGAGTTTTCCTAATTGATACAATAATATTGAATAAACAAAGTTATCTAAACATGCTGACAACAAAGGGCGAAGTTCTTTCAGTCTGATGGAATTATAGGGTGTTGACTTTTGAGTAAAGATGACTTTCAATTAACTGGCTGAATCAACCATGCTCTTTTTGACCTAGATAAAAAGTAAACTGGCTCCATTCCAATTTGAATTCTGAGAAAATAGTTTTCACTTCATCTTTTCTCTTTTGCCTTACAGTGAGGTAAAAGTGACTGCAAAGAAATAGACAGAGATTTCTTTCTTTTCTCTACCCTCTTCTACCTCATCAGCAATAGTCCATTACAGCAGAAGCAAATAGTCTAGTACAGGAGAAACTGGTTGGGAAGCCTAGTTCAGTAGACTTAGTCCCTAAGATGGGTTGAGAGTTCAATGCCTACGAGATTCACTTTGTTATAGGATATGAGTATCATCATACTTTTTAGAGACTAAAATAAGAGGAGAGACAAGAAAGTAATATTCCACCCTCTCCTACTCATCCCTTACTTCACTGAGAGGCTCAAGAGAAGCAACAAAGAATTTAATTTTCCTCAGAAGTTTCCCTAGAATGGATACAACTTTTTTTTTATCTAGGCCACAACAAATAGAGTTGATTCTCTCAACCTAACATTGGAATCTCCTTATGTTCCTCGGTTACCTTCATCCTGTGCTCAGTGTCCTATAATTCTGTCAGATTTATTCTTTATACTTTGTCATGGGTCTCTTTAGGTAGTTTATATTCTATTGTCATGCTATTTAGTAAATTTCTAAACACTTCCTTTATACTCCCGTTACCCAAAATAATTCTTTCAGGATGAGAAAGATTTAATAAGTATCAAGAGTTTTGCCAAAGAGATTCTAAGCAACTTTCATTTCATACACTCTCGTATTTGGCAAAAACAAAAAGTTTGTTGACATATTCAATTGTTTTAGTCATGTCATTCTCTCTATGACCCCATTTTGGGACTTATAAAATTGATATTTTACTTTTACAAATACGTGTTATGAAAGTTTTCAACATTCATCCAGATGCTATGTATATTTTTAAGTTACAAAATTTCCTTCCACCCTCCCTCCCCCACCACGCCCAGTGGGCAAATAGGCAGGTTAATATTACAGGTTAACATACATATTTGTGATAAACATGCTTAGAGATTAGTCATTTTTAGTATGAGGAAATAGGATTAAGGGAAAGAGATCTATAAGAGATATTTTTAATAAAGTGTTCATCAGATCCTGAACAGTTTTGAATTTTTTTTGTTTGGGGTGGCTAGGTGGCACATTTGGATAAAGCACTGGCCCTGCAGTCAGGAGTACCTGGGTTCAAATCTGGTCTCAGACACTTAATAATTACCTAACTGTGTGGCCTTGGGCAAGCCACTTAACCCCATTTGCCTTGCAAAAACCTAAAAAAAATTTGGTTTTGTTTGGTTTTACTTTTCTTCCTCTGAATGGGGATAACATTATTTATAGCTGGTCTAATACAGTTGTACTAACTGTGAACTGCTGAAAGGAGCTGCTTCCATAAAGGTTGATCATCTCACAATTGTTAATGTGTACATTTTTCTCTTGGTTCTGCTCCGTTTACTCAGCATCAGATCCTGTAATGCATTCCATGCATCTCTAGAGTCCAACTATTTATAATTTCTCATAGAATAATAATATTCCATAGTATTCTTGTACAATCATTTGCTTAACCATTCCCCAATTGATGGGTACCTTCTCAATTTCCAATTCTTTGCCACTACAAAAAGAGCCACTATGAATATTTTGAATGGGACTTCTCCCATTTTTATGATTTCTTCTGGCTATAGAACAAGAAATGGAATTGCTGGATCAAAGGAAATGAATGGTTTTATTGCTCTTTGGGCATAGTTCTATATTGCTCTCAAAAAGGGTTGGATCATTTCACAACTCCACTAGCAATGCATCAATGTCCCAATCCTCCCATAACCTCTCCAACATTGACCATTTTCCCTTTTCCTTATCTTAGCCAATCTGATAGGTGTGAGGATATTTCAGAATTGTTTTAATTTGCATTTCTCTAATCAATAATGATTTGGAACATTTTTTCATATGATTGTATATAACATTAATTTCTTCATTTGAAAACTGTCTATTCATATGCTTTGACCATTTATCAATTGGGGAATGACTTGTTAAACTTATAAATTTGATGCAATTCTCTATATATTTTAGAAATGGGACCTTTATCAGAACTCCTGGTGTGAAGATTGTTTCCCAGCTTTCTACCTTCCTTTTGATTTTGTCAACATTGATTTTATTAGTGCAAAACCTTTTTAATTCAATATAGTCAAAATCATTCTTTTTGCAGTTTATAATGCACTCTATTTTTTTTTTTTTGGTTATAAATTTGTCCCTTTTCCATAGATCTGATAGAGTATTTCTTTGGTCTATTAATTTACCTATGGTGTTGCTCTTTTATGTTTAAATCCTGTATCCATTTTGACCTTATTTTGGTATAGGGTGTCAGATGTAGGTCTATGCCTAGTTTTTGTTATATTATTTTCTAGTTTTCCCCAACAATTTTTGTCAAATGTCAGAAACTAATGTCTTTGGGTTTGTTAAACAGTAGATTGCTGTAGTCATTTACTACTATTTCTATTGAACCTGTCCTAATTCACTGATCCATTACTCTATTTCTTAACCAGTGCCAGGCAGTTTTGATGATGGCTGCCTTATAGTATAGTTTTCAATCTGGTAGAGCTATGTCACATTTCATTAATTTTTTTTCATCAGTTCCCTTGCTATTCTTGACCTTTGGTTGCTCCAGATGAATTTTTATACTGTTTTTTTTTTCTGACTTGGAAAAGTTTGATTGACATGGCACTGAATAAGTAATTTAATTTGGAGAGAATTGTCATTTTTATTATATTAGCTTGACCTAACCATGAGCAATTGACATTTTTCCAATTATTTAGATCTGACTTTATTGGTGAGAAGTGCTTTATAATTGTGTTCAAACAGTTTCTGGGTTTGTCTTGTGAGGTAGATTCCCAAGTATTTAATATCTATAATTACTTTAAATAGAATGTCTCTATCTCTTGCTCTTGGGCTTTGTTGGTCATATATAGAAATTCTTATGATTTATGTAGTTTTATTTTATATCCTGCTACATTATTGAATTTGTTAATTGTCTCAAGGAGTTTTTTAGATGCTCTAAGTATAATATCATATCATTTCCAAAGAGTAAAAACTTTTGCTTCATTATTGCCAATTCTGATTCCTTCAGTTTCTTTTTCTTCTATTATTGCTAAAACTAGAATTTCTAATACTATATTGAATAGTAATGGTGATAATGGGCTTCCTTATTTCACCTTTGATTTTATTGGAAATGCTCTGAGTTTTTCCCGCATTATACATAATATTTGTTGATAGTTTTAGATAGATGCTATTTATTATTTTAAGGAAAACTCCATTTATTCCTAAACTTTCTAATGTTTTTAATAGGACTGATGTATTTTATCAAAGGCCTTTTTAGCATGTATTGATATAATCTTATGATTTCTGTTGGTTTTGCTATTGATAAGTTCAATTATGTTGAGTATTTTTCTAATATTGAACCATTCTTGTTTACCTGGTTTAAATCCTACCTGATCATGGTGTATTATCCTAGTAATAACTTGCTGTAGTCTCATTGTTAAAATTTTATTTAATCTTTTTGCATCAATATTCATTAGGGAGATCTGTCTGTTTTGGTTCTTTCTGGTTATGACACCATGTTGATGTCATAAAAGGAAGTTGGCAGAACTCCTTTTTTTTAAAAATTAGTTCATGTAGAATAGGAATGAATTGTTCCTGAAATGTTTGGTAGAATTCACTTGTAAATTCATCTGCACCTGGAAACTTTTTCTTAGGTTATTTCTTGAATATAATTATTGATTATTTCTATTACTTGCTGTTTGATCTACCCATTATTTAAAATTATTATTATTATTATTTGATTTCCAATTAGTTTTTGGTTTATCTTTCCATGACCCTTTATTACAAGTAATTTTTATTGTATCATGGTCTGAAAAGTGTGCATTTATTATTTCTGCATTTGATTATAAGATTTTTATGCCCTAGTGCATGGTCAATTTTGGTATAGGCACCATTTACAGCAGAGAAAAAGATATATTCTTTTCTATCCCCATTACATTTTCTCCACAGGGCTATAATATCTAAGTTTTCTAAGATTTCATTCACTTTCTTAACTTCATTCTTGTTTATTTTGTGGTTAGATTTATCTAGTTCTGAGAGAGTAAAGTTAAAGTTTTGCTATCTATGTTTCTTTGTAATTCACTTAGCTCTTCCTCTAGGAGTTTGGATACTATGCCACTAAGGGCACACATGTTTAGTAATGATATAGCTTCATTATAATGGTGCCCTTTAAGAAGTTGTAGTTTACTTCCTTATGCCTTTTAATGTGATTGATTTTTGCTTTTACTTTGTCTGAGATCAGGATCACTAATCCTGATTTTTTTTAACTTCAGCTGAAACATAATATATTTGGCTCCATCCTTTTACACTGTGTATATCTTTCTGCTTCAGATATGTTTCTTATAAACAACACATTGTAGAATTCTAGTTATTAATCCATTCTGTTCTCCATTTCTGTTTTATGGGGAATTCACATTTACAGTTAAGATTATTAATTATGTATTTCCCTCTGTACTGTCTTTCTCCATTTACATTGTTCTCTTTCCTTTGCTCTTTTTCCTCCTCACTAATGTTTTACTCCCATTCCCCTTTAACTTTTCTTTTAAAATTTAACTTTCTGTTTATTTTCACTTAAACCTTCACCTTCCCATTTATCAGTCCCTTCTTCCCTCATCTTCCCCTTCCCTTGTCCCCCCTTACCTGTAGTGTATGATAGATTTTTATACTCCAGTGTGAATGTATTTTATTCCCACTCTGGGCCAAATCTATTGAATAGAATTTATTCAGTGTTCACACCCTCCTTTTCTTTCTAAAATTATAAATCTTTGTGCCTCTTCACCTTGTGTTATTTATCACTCAAGTACTATTACTCAAGTATCATCAATTGATTGTTTGATAAATTCAAAGTGTTATGAAAGTACCACCCAGATTGATTGCTTTATTAATTTATTGTTTGATAAGCAGCATTATCTCAAAGTCACTAAGTACCCTCCCTCTTCTGTCTCATTTGAAGGACACTTTTCATGAGTCTTGAATTACATAAAGTTAGAATCATTTTTTTACCTTATCCCCTTTTCAAGTACCCTCTAAGGGCACACAATCCTCATAAGCCAAAGTATCATCCAAAGCCAAATCATTTCATGAACTACTTGCACTCCTCCCCCCAAGCCTAGTTTCTCTCACACTTTAACCCCCACCTCCACCTATTTAACCCTTATTAAATAAAGTAAGGATTAAATCCAACCCTGATTTAATTAACTATAAGAATCTCAAAGGGTTCTCTAAGTACTGGGAGGCTCTGAAGGTCTCACTTGAGAATTTTACAAATGATTGTGAGTTATGGGAGACACTGATTCAGGACTACTGAGTTTATGATGCCTTCATCAGAGAAAGTGCTAAGCTTTGTAAGCACAGCAGAATTAAAGTGGATACTAAGACACTTAAGTTTAAAGTTAGCATCCCTGCTTTTCATCAGGGTTTTTTTTTTTTGCCTCAAGCACAGTGATGTCATCTTGGTCCTCTTCAATGGAGAGACAAGACCCAACTATACTCATATCCTCTAAGTCCAATTTCTTAAATTATATTGGACCTTTTAATTATCCTAAAAGAAGTAAAATTCTCAAGAGTTAGGAGTACTATATCTTTCCTTTTAGGGTTATATACAATTTGATGGTTTTGATTAACATTTGTTTTATTGCTTCCTTACCCTGTTCATTTACCTTATTATGAATTTCTTGAATCATATATTTGGCAATTGAATCCTCTGCTCAGGTCTGGTCTTCATGTCAGGAAATACTGGAATTCCTCTTTTTTCTTGAACACCCATCTTTTCCCCTGACAGTTTATGCTGAATTTTGCAGGGTAGTAAATTTTTGGTTGTAATCCCAGGTCCTTTGTCCACCAATATATGTCATTCCGGGTCCTCCAATCCTTCCGTGTTGAGGCTGATAGGTCTTGTGTGAGTCAAAGTGTGTTTCTTTTGTACTTAAATTGTTTCCTTTTTTTGTTGCTTGCAGTATTTTCTTCTTTATTTGAGAGTTCTGGAATTTGGCTATAACAGCCCTTGAAGTTTTTATCCTGGGATCTCTTTATGTAGATATGTATTCTTTCAGTGGTTATATTGTCTTCTTATTCTAGCAGATAATTTCCTGTATAGTGTTTTCTAGGTTCTTTTTTTGATCTAGACTTTCTAGTAGTCCAATGATTCATAGATTATCTCTTTCAGATCTCTTTTCCAGGTCATTTGTTTTTCCTAAAAGGTAGTTTATGTTTTCTTCAATTTTTTCAACCTTTTTATTTTGTTTTATGGAATCATGTAATCTCATAGATATATTGGTTTCTATTTGTTCAATTACCTTTTGTGTTTCCTTTTTTTTAGTTTTTTTTTTTGCAAGGCAATGGGGTTAAGTGGCTTGCCCAAGGCCACACAGCTAGGTAATTATTAAATGTCTGAGACTGGATTTGAACCCAGGTACTCCTGACTCCAGGGCCTGTGCTTTATCCACTGTGACACCTAGCCGCTCCCCTTGTGTTTCGTTTTTAAAGGTGTTGAGTTCTCTGGTCAATTTTTCATAATTTTATTGCATGACTCTCATTTCTTTTTTCTATTTTTCTTCTTCCTCTCTTCTTTGGTTTTTAAATTCTTTTAAAGCTCTTCCTTGAGCTTTTGGATTTGAGTCCAATTCGTAGACTCTTTTGAGACTTCCACAATGAGTGATTTTTCACTGATTTCTTCTTCCTCTATGGTGTTATTATCATCTTTATCTGCAAAGTAGTTTCTATAGTGACCATTCTTTTAGGTTTTTTGGCTCATCTTTGTTGTTTTAGCTCTATTCCTGGGGTAGAGGGAGTATAGATCCAAGCTTTTTATGCTGTGACTGGGGTCTGCTCTCTGGCTTGTTGTTGGCCAAGATGTTGACTATGCAGTCTAGGCCTTACCTTTAAAGGAAGTTTACTTCCTTCTTTGTATCCAGGTTCTGACTTAGTAGTGGTTTGTTTCCAGCCCAGTCCTATCTTTTGTACCAGTGTTCTGAGTTCAGATTTTGTTTGGGGTTGATACCCTCCCTGCTGGCTTGCTATCTAGCTGCCTGGACCTCTGCTGTTGTCAAGCTGTCAGGACCTGGACTGCACTGTGACTAAAAGCCTTCCACTGGCTTTCCAGCTCCCCCGCCACCTGGACTTTACTTCCCCCCTTCCCCCAAAAGATAGACCTTCACTGAGGATCCTCCATGATGTTTACTATTGAAAACTTCTTTGAATCTTCTCTTTTTCTTGGTGGGATCTGCAACTTGAATGTCAGTTCAGAGGCTCATTTATCTTTGGTAGGGAAAAGCTCCAGGAGCATGTTAACTTTAAGCTGCCATCTTGGCTCTGACCTAGAAGTCCCCCCATTTTGGGATTCTCTTAGTAAAGATTGGTTCTTTTCCAACTCATTTTAAAGATCTCCAAGTAACTTGAGGAACCAAGGAACCTAACAGGGTTAATTGACTTCTCCATGATCATACATATAAAAATAAAAATCCCATTCAGGAAGATAACCTAATATATTGTGGAAAAATTAGTAGTGATGAAATGGTTTTCCCAGTCATATAATCCTTCTGTCTAACCACAATCCCTCTGGGTTTTCATCAGTGGCAACTCAGGTTCAGGATTTGACACAATTTATATAAATAGATGATTTGGTCAGAGGGCTTTTCTTAGAACACAGTCTCTAAAACAAAAATAGGACAATAAATTCATGTCAAATAGTACAAAAAGACTACTAACCAGTATAAAAAAACACTACAAAAATCAATGCTTGCAAAATTAAGTGGCTCCTGAAGTAAGGCTGAATCTAAGGCCTTTAATTCCTCACCTTTAACCTACATTCTTCATTCTGATATTTTAAGCACTAGAGATGTATAGGGAGCAGAAAGAATGGAGTCAGATGCTACTCTGAAATACTGAATTGGTTATGTAGCTACATATACTACCTATATGACCTTGGGCTAGTCACTTACCATTCTCAAGAGAAACAGCTTGTCAAAATGGATACAGTGGTGGATTTAGAATACAGAAGACTAAAGCTTAAATTCTTCCTCAGAAATTGAGCAGTGGGGCAGCTAGGTGGCACAGAGAATAGAGCTCTGACTCTAGAGTCAGGAGGACTCTGAGTTCAAATGTGACCTCAGACATTTAATAATTACCTAGCTAGGTGACCTTGGGTAAGTCATTTGACCCCATTGCCTTGCAACCCCACCCCCCAAAAAACAAGTAATCATAGCAAGGCATTTAAACATTATGAATTTTTGTTGCTCCACCTGTAAAATAAGGGAGTTGGTATACATGAAGTTTCCTGCAAACTTCAAATCTGTAAATCTTTGAGCTGAATCTCACTTCTATCATTTGTAAAATAATAGAGGAGTGAGGAATTTATAGTGTTATTTATTTGATACTTGTATTGATGGGGAAAGTTTATTACCTTACAAGATAAAACATTCCAAAAATATTTCCCATAAAGCTTAAATCTATGTTCTACACCCTACCCCTCTGTTATTTTACTAATTAATCTTAATTCTGACCACTGAAATCATGTAGAATTCATTTAGTTCCTCTTCCATTTAATGTAAAACAATAATGTCCATTTATTCTTCCCTTCTTCTCTAGGTTCTATCTCATCTTTTTAATAGCTGATTGATTTCCTGTCAGAAAGCCCTTCACTGTCAAGATACTCTCTGCTAAGTGAACTCTAGTATTTTTCTTTCCTACACCCTCCCCATCCCCTTTTAAATAAATCTCATGCCCAGAAGTGAGCAAAAATAACACAGATATGATTTACTTTTTAAATTTTATGCATTTATTTAATTTAATTAATTAATTTATTTTTTGCGAGGCAATGGGGTTAAGTGGCTTGCCCAAGGCCACACGGCTAGGTAAAGTGTCTGAGGCTGGATTTGAACTCAGGTACTCCTGACTCCGAGCCCAGTGCTCTATCCACTGCACCACCTAGAGGGAGAGAGAGAGAGAGAGAGAGAGAGAGAGAGAGAGATGCGTACCTATGTCTATCAATATGGATCTCTCTGTCTCTCTGTCTTTCTCTTTGTCTGTCTGTCTCTCTCTCTGTCTCTCTCTCTCCCTCCCATAAGGTAAACTTGAATCAGAGTAGAACTAATGATATATATATAAGTATACATATACATAGAGTTAGTGTGTTTGCATATATACATACGCAAATACATATAAACACACATACATACACTCAGTATTGCCTTTTGAATGTAGGTCTCCAGACATTAAAAATCAATGTTTACCTTCAAATTAATCTCACTCAGCTGTGAATTGCTGTCTCAGACCCTGACCAACAGACAGAAGAGTCATTAGTTTAAAGACAGGTTTGAAGACTTTAGGCAATTGAGCCAGCAAGTCTGCTTCTCTTCCAGACTTTTCTAAGGATATGGTTGTTCTTGAACCATCATAGTCAGTATATCAAAATAAGCACTTTATTGAGTACAGTAAAAGGAGTTGCTGGTGAGCCTGTAAATTCTTTCACAGAACAAATGATAACTCAGCTCAGGAGTCCTTTTGTCCTGGGGGGGAGGGGGACATAAATTGTCTTAAAGTATCTGTCACACAGAATTGCTTTGCATTCATCATGCCAGCCTCTTGCATCATTCATGAATGTCATAAGAGTCTAAAGAATTGGCACTTCATAGTGAAGATGATTAAACAACCATTATACTTGTCTTTTCCTTCTGCTCAGTACTTTTAAAAAGATTCCCTTCAGATCATAACCTAATCCTCCTACCTCCTACTAGTTTTGTGTCACCCTCCCCTCCTGGTCTCTGGTATTTAAGTGAAAAGAGCAATATGCCCAGTTTGCTTAGTTTTTGTTAAGTCTTATCATAGCTGAAAGATAAATATCTTTGAGTGTCCTTAAGTTTACATGTTTATCCTATCTAAAGAGTAATTTTATGGTGAATAGAGTACAAGATTTGGTGCCAGAAGACCTAATTTGGCTATCATCTCTATTATTTGTGTGACCTAGGGCAAGTCTGAATGAATCACTAATCAAGTCATTCATGAATCAATAAATAAGAATTTTTAAGTTCTTACTAAGTGCCAGTCATGGTTCTAACTTCTGGAAATACAAATAAACACTAAAATTAGTGAAGGAGCTTATGTTCTAAAAGGGAGAGGCAATATGCATGTAAATGCTGTTTTTCAGCAATTCTTGAATCTATTTGACCTCATGAAAGTCTTCCATGAGGTTTTTTTGGCATGATACTTAAGTAGTCTGCCCTTTCTTTCTCCCGGTTGTCCCCATTTTACAGAGGAGGAATTGAGGCAAATAAGTATTAAGTGACTTGCCCAGGTTCACAAAGCTAGCTAGTGTCTGAGACTGTTTTTAAACCAAGATTTTCCTGATTTCAGGACTGTTCCTTCTGTTCACTGCTCCATTTAGCTGCCTCATACAGATAAAATGTATAAATATAAAGCATAAACAGAGTAGAGGGAAGATGGTAACATTTAGGGATAGTGAAAAAAAGCACCCATGCTGAAAGTGGCATTTGACTTGTCTTGTAGGAAGTGGGGGAGGATTCAAAGAAGTAGAGGTAGGCTTGAATTTATTTGATTATAGATGGGGACTTTGATCCTAGAAATCAACCTTTTTAAAAAGTGATATTGTACTAGAAGTTATGAAATTTGAGTTCTGAATTCCCAGTAATTTATTATGTCATTTTGATTAATTATTCAGATGTTCTTTTTTCTTCAAGACTTGGGATAAATTATAGACCAGAACACAGTTTATTATTATAAACAGTCAAAGAAACTTTGAGTCAAATTATGTCTTCCATCAATCAACAAAGATTTATTAAGTGTTCAATATGGGTCTAGCACCTGGAATATGAAATATTCAAATATGAAAATAGTCCCCATCCTGAAGGAACTTACATTCTATCAAGACATGTTCCCATATCTTTGTGTAATATTTATAGATTATATACTTAGGAAATTGAAGATAATTTCACTAATAACTGAGGAATCAGGAAAAGTCATACATGACATAGCATAGAGCTTTAAAAGAAGTTAAGAGGTCAAGATGAAGAGGAAATGAATCCCAATCATAGGAAACAGCTCTTTCAAAGTCACAGGGATATCCTGTGAGCAAAATGGAAAGATTATTTTGATTGCTTTGCAGAAACAACCAAGTACAGTAAGCTACAATAAATATGAAAAGATACAATTTGGAGCCAGGTTAGGAAGGATTTTAAAGGCCAAGCAAATGAATTTATATATGAAATCCTAGAAACAATAGGGAGCCATTGGAACATATTTAACATGGGAATGATGAAAGCAGTACTTTAGAAATATGTTGCTATTGTTGCTCAGTTGTATTCAATTCTTCATGACCCCCATTTGGGATTTTCTTGGCAAAGATAATGAAGTTGTTTTACATTGTGTTCTCCAGTTCATTTTACAGATGAGGAAACATCCAAACAGGGTTAAATGACTTGCCCAAGCCCACAAGGCTAACAAATCTGTGAAGCTAGGTTAGAATTCAGGTTTTTCCTGATTCCAGGTCCACTGCACTACTTCACTGCCCTTTAGAAATATGAATATACAATAATGTCATATAATTATCTTTAATGTGAGTAGTTGGCTAACTAGCCTGTCTCTAAAATCCCAGCAAATTAATATGATTTAAAGAGTATTCATATAGTATTTATTTAGTATATATCTTGAGCAAGTAACAACATCGTCTTAATTTCTTTTTTCTTAATACCTGAACCCCTGCCCCCTTCCCACACATATAGACATACACTTTCATATACACTCTACCTGTTGACTTCCTACTCCTCCATCAAGGTTCATTGCAAATATTATCTCTTTCATTAAACCCTTCTCATATTACTGGTCTGTGGTTAGTTTTCTTTTCCTCAGTGGATCACATGCCATTTTGTATATGCCTCAAATACTCCCCACATTCTAATTGGTATTAAATTTCTCTACTAGAGTGTCAGCTTCTTGAGGCAGAAACCCATATCTCTTTTTCCTCTTGTGTTACACATTCCCTCAAAGATCATGAACAACAATATAGTCTGAGTGGGAGATAAAGTACATTTATTGTTATTTTCTTCTGCAAAATAAAAGGATTCACCTAGATGATCACTAAAGGACCACTCTAATTATTAAATTAAGTTATTCTAAGGGAGGAAGGGTCAAGCACCTACTATTTATTAAGAACTTACTATATTGCAGGTACATTTACAAATAGTATCTCATTTGATCTTCAAAACAACCCTGGGTGGTAAGTGCTGTTATCTCCTTTTCACAGTTAAGAAAACTAAATAGTTTTCTATTCAGTTCAAATTACTTGCCTTACATTACACAACTAATAAATGTTTGAGATTGAACTTGAACTCATATCTTCCTGATTTCAAGCCAGCTCTCTTTCTACTAGCAGCCTCCTTCATGGGAAAACATAGAAGATATAAACATCTATGATATAGTTTTTACATACCAGGCACTTACAATCTATTTATATTCTTGCAAATCCTAATGTAAAAGGAACTCAAATATTCTACTTGTCTATGAACTCAAATGTCTCTATCAAATGTCCCTATCAAATGACCTTTAATTCCATAGTATCACCTTCATTAAGTGAAGACCAAGCAATTCAAATCAACTTTTGACCAACAAAATATTATATATATTACAAAATATTACATATGAGAAGCATGATATAGTGTTATGGTGTTAAACTCATAGAAACTGGGGATGAATAATCATAAATAAGGATTCCTGTGGACTTCTTACTGATTTAGTTTTAAATTAAATCTTATCTATTTTTATTATATTTTTATTATTTTGCTAACTTTTACCCCAAAACATTTTAATCTGGTTCCAACAGCTTTTTTTTTTGCAAGGCAATGGGGTTAAATGGCTTGCCCAAGGCCACACAGCTAGGTAATTATTAAGTGTCTGAGGCTGGATTTGAACTCAGGTACTCCTGACTCCAGGGCTGTGCTCTATCCACTGTGACACTTAGCCACCCCTCCAGCAGCTTTTAGGAGTATGTGAATCTACCTGTTTGACATCTTTGGTGTAATGGCTCAAAAACTGTCTTTGGAGCTAAGATGAATCCAAGTCCTGATTCTGACACATACTGACTGTCATACTGAGAAGGTCACTTTAACCTCTCATTGTAATTCTCTAATTGTAGTTTATGAAGAGAAGTTATTGATTTACATTGGAACAGGAATTTCTCACTGGGAGAAATACCAGTGAAATTACATATTCAATACAATGGGGGACGAAAAAAGAAGTACATAATATGATCCTATATCCGGGTCTGAGCATTTTATTGCCTGAAATTACATCAGTTTCATTGAAAACCCCTGCCTTCAACTATAATGTTCTCCTCTTATCAAAGGTCTTTGGAAACTTTTAAATAATCCAGACAAATGAGTGAATTATAAAAATTAGAACAACTGGACAGTAACCAAGAGAGGTATTGTTTGTTTCTGAAAAAAAAAAATCATTCCAGGATGAAAATCAGTTTGATGGATCATATTTCCCCCCTTTGCTGCAATGAATTAGAGATCACCTTTAATCTGCCCTGGGAAGGACCCTCCCAAATGTTCTTTATTTCAGTTTCTTCTTGAAGTACAGGGGATCAAAAAAAAAGTCAGCCTTGGCACTTTGTATTCTACTGCTTTTGTTTGGTGAGCTTAATTCTTGGTTGTTGCTGGTTCCAGTGAGATTAAAAAAAAGAGCTAAGTAAAGCTGTTCTCTAAGTTTCTTGATCTGTACAGTGGCAGATAGTCAGAGGAAGCAGGAACAATGAAAAAGGGAATAAATCCTAGAGAGGGTTGTGTATGCAATCTCTGAGCAAGAGTCCCAATGTTCATGCCAAGGCTTCAAATAGCAGGTCACTGCTTTGAAGAGCCTTCCAAATCCTGATATACCAAGCCACCTATATGACACAAAGCCTATTGAAAGCTGAGGCACAGAGATAAGGACAGACAAGATATATGGCTGAATAGAGGACTTTCAATTTCCGTTTCTTAGGTGATAGACAAGTTTCACATCATTTAAAAAAAACTACCGTTAAAAACAACTTCCAAACCAAGAGCACATACATGATGTTAAAGAGTCTTTTCAGATGATTGACTTAATCAGAATGGCTAATCTGAGAGGGAGAAATATTGTATTAATTTAAATATGGCAGGTGCTATCTGAGCTTATTGCAAGAGCTAAAGACCAATTATCTTGCATTTTTCCATAAAATTACATTTTCTAAAAAGAGACTTGGATGCTTAAATCTCCCCATCATAACAAGACTGCCAGCTTTGATGGACGTGTCTGCTGTTTATTTGTAGGTTGTCATATTTATGCTATTGAGTCAATGCTAAAGTTATCATCTTAGACCCAAGAAGCAAGCCTGGAAAATGAGTTTTTATACAGTGGCAGCATGCCTTAGTAAATAAAAGCAGTTGATAGGTATGAATGAGAACTTCTGTGCAAGCCTTGAGTGGCTAGATGGGAACTATTAAAATAGGGTTTAGTCACCTGATCAATCACCCCACTTGGTGTCCGTTGTCATACATAGAAAAGGGTGTTGTGAAATGACCTCTGAGTTTTAAAAATAGAAGTTTGTAAAATGGAGAAGGAAAAAACAAATAGCTTCCTCTCCCACTCTTTTTTTTGGAACAAAGAGACTGAAAAAGATGTGTTTACAATGCATCTTAATTAGATGGGAGAAAATGAGAAGCATCAAATAATGGGAAAGGACATTTGTCTCAATGGGAAAAAAATATTAAAAGAAGAGGAAAAAATGAACTTCAAGCTGAAGCTTTGAAGAGGTCAAACTATTAAGGGAATTGAAATATTTGAGCATTAAGAAGTAATTAATATATAAAATAGAAATCCTAATGTTGACCCAAAGGAATTTATCAGAATGCTAGAAAACATAATTTGATGAATCTGTGATCTCCCTGATGTAAATACTCTTTCAGTAGTTCAGAGTGCAACTTATCCACAATTCATCCTGGGGGACTTTATACACAGCGTCCCATGAATTTTGCATTGGAGTTTACTCAACATTCCAGGGATCTTCATGTGGTTCTTGACACAGTATGGATATCAATGAAGTATTTTGCCCATTAGTTTTGCCTTGTTTCCCTAAAAATTGGTGTTTTTCTTTTTTTTTTTTACTTATTTATCTCTCTAATCTTCTTTAAAAGTCACTTCTCTTGTAGAACTCCTCACGGTATAAGTTGCAACCTAGTCATGATCACCTTGTGTTTTCCATTGCCTGTTTGGGTGACTTACATTTAATTTTCACTAAGACTGCTATTCTATGACATTCACAGCAATATGACACTGTGGGGGGAAATATGCTTTTAAGCTGGGCCTTAACTTTGTGAATAAGTTTGAGGACATTAAAAGCAATGCGCAATTTCCCCAAAACTGCCGATTTCACTTATCTGTGAATTTCTGGCTTATTGCCCATTTGAAGTATCTCTGTGTTCAGGATATATGTATGTATGTGTGGGTACATATATATGTGTGTATTTATATAATATATATTAATATACATACATACTGTTATTATACTGTTCATGAAACATATAGTCTTTGCAAAAAGAAGCATTCTTTGATCACTTGCTTTTTCTTACATGAATAATTAGGCCAAAATCTTATGAGAGATGATGTTTCTTATTAGTAGTCACTAAAATTCTCTGAGTCTTGATGTAATCAGTATAGTATCATCAATTAGTTAAGCGCATCTGGAGGACCTCACAGTCTACAATGGAATTCTTTTTGATTTGGATTCTATACTAAACATCAAACACTTTAGATGAACATATATCATCTTTTATGTCTCACATTTTTGTTAATGAGGGCCATCAAATAAAATAATCTTGCTAGGTTTTTCAAGGAAAAGTATATGATTTTTACATATTAGTGGGAGACATCTTGTTGGAAGAGATCATTAAAATGGCATTTTTTCAAACAAATTTATATGTATGTATGGGTTTATCTATTTTTATTTTTTACTATTCAACGGTATCTTTTTATTTTATATTAAATTTCACACTAGTGTCATTAATGTAAATTCTTTTGGATTTTGGAACAAAAACAAATTTTAAAAAAGTAAAAAAATAGCCCTTTTACACATTGTTGATCATCCTATAAATCACTTTTTTGATTCAGAAGTCCCTCTTTCTGCTCTCAACACACCCTTTCCTAGACTTATTTGCCACAGTGTAAATATGTGAATTTGACAGTTCAGGGGAAAGGGCAGTTTTACCCAAACCAAACCAAAACAAAAAACCCTATGTTATATATATATATATATATATATATATATATATATATATATATATATATATATATAATTACTTTCTTTTTTCTGAAGCAATAGTCTAACATCTTTTTTTAAGTTTATGTGTTTGTTTTCATCCATATGCACATGCATATTTCCAAGTTACAAAATTTCCCTCCACCCTCCCCACCCCATTCCCCTCCCCTCATCAGGGAGCATTTTACATACATATTTTGTTAAACACGTTTACAAATTAGTAATTTTGGGCATGAAAAATTGGGATTAAGGAAAAGAAAGAGATACATGAGAGATAATTTTTATAAAGTATTCATCAGATTCAGAAGAATTTTTTTTAATCTGTGATTTTTGTTTTATTTTGTTTATCTTTCTCTGGTTGGGGATAATACAGTCCAGAACCAGTCAAATATAGTTTTCCTAGTTCTCAGGATTGAGGAGAGGATCTGCTTCCATCAAGGTTGTTCACCTCATAATGTTGTGTTGATGTGTATAACATTCCCTTGGTTCTACATCTATCTATTTATATATACAGATAGTCAACAAACATTAAGAACAATGATATCTTATATTTGATATACCTTTCAGATATAGTCAATTCAGTGACTACAAAGATGTGGTATGCTGGAATTACCTGTGATGAAAACTTGCCTATCCCTTTCTCAAAACTTCACCCAAATTGGTCTCAACTTATATATCAGATTACTATTATAAATATTCTTGGATATAGTGAAATAAACATAGTAGTCATCGATTGTTGATATTTTCTCATTCATAACATCTGCAATTTTCTCAAAGAACTTTGATATCTTCCCTTCTTAAAGATATCCAAAGAATCAATCATTTAGTTTATTCAAAATTTTGTTACCCTCCAGCACAAAAATCCTCTGCAGTCTTGATATCTTGTTATTTTTTCTATCTTTGTTTTCTTTATTGCTAATTCTACTTCTTCATACAACATATCTGAGACTGATTTAAATTCTAAATATGGTCACCATCATTGTTGAAAGAATGTGAATTATAGAAATGTTTACAAATTTGTTTTCTTTAAATATTTCCATAATTCACAGCCTTATCTTTTTTCTCCTCCCAGTTTCATCTTTTCATTCTTTTTGGTAGTTTAAAGTCTTTAATCTAAATTTCTGTAACTTGTTTTTCTGTCCATTTTTGGGGGGGGGAAAGACTAACAAATTGACCAACATATTACTCATAATTTGCCTTTATATCATAAAATGAATTTATATTCTAAGCCAATGTTGTGTTTGATTGCCATATTTCTCTGCTTGGCAAAAAGATCAACCTATTGTTGTCAGAGGCAATTTCTAGACTCAAGCTTTACTCATTGTGGTAATTTATTCACATCTAGATAGCATTATTTTCTAAAGAAATTTTTGTCAATATCTCTTCTTTTATTCATTTCCCATTGTTTTAGCATCAATAATTTGTTTAAAATAAGTCAGGTTGACATTGCCTCATACATACCATATTTCCTCATTTGTATTCTTTCTAATTTGGTTTTGAACTAGTTATTTCCCCCAAATGAGTTGCCTTGGTGCAAACAATACAAACATGCCCATACTTAGTTGAATTAGTTCCAAGAAAGCACTCTTACTTTGTTACCAAGAGCACAGGTAATATAGAAACAGAATATCAGGACAATCCTAACTGGATAGTATAAACTCAACTAGACATTCCTTTAAGAGTTTGTCCCTCTAATTTAGGAGAAAGACTAATTGGAATCAGTACTCAGATGTGCTTCATTAGCAGGTGACATGCCTAATTATAATATGGAACAACTGGATTATTTTTAAAAATCTCTAAGGAATAAGGATTCTTCCAAGGAAAGGAAAGAAAATGACTTGGTTACTGGTTATAGAAGAGTTATGAGAATACAAATAATGTTACAACTTAAAACAAGAGCTCTCTCTGTCTTTGATTATTAGGTTGTGATATGAAGGACAAGACATAGAAACTTCTATGCCCTAACCAAGCAAATTTCTTCCAAGGCCTCTTTTCATAAATTAATCAATCCTGCTTTTATGCACTTTATTCACACACCAGCCATTTCACTTACTCTTTATTAATCTACGTTCTTTTCTTCCTTCCTTCAAATTCTGATTAAAATTTACCTCTTTAAAAAAACATAATATATTAGGACTGGAAGGGATTGTAGAGCTGACCTAATACAAGCTGTTCATTGTATAGATGAGTACATTGAGCTTGTCAAGGTGCTTTTCCTGATTTATCTTACCCCATAGTAAAAGCTCATTTATAATATGCCTTCCCATGAGTCTTCTCAGCTTTTTTTTCCTTGGCAACAACTGGAATTTACCTGATAAAGGAAAAAACTACTAGTACAAAGATCTCCTCCATTGACATAGGCTGGTTATTAAGTCTGAGATTTATTTTAGGTATTGAGAGATTAATTGAAATGCCCATAGCCATACAGCTGGTGTTGATCATCTAGTCATTTAATTTGGACTTACTTTGTATGATGTTAATTTGCATGTACCTGCATGCAAAGGGCCTCTAGTGTCCTTGAGTTTGTTTTATGGAAATTTTCCCTCAATGACTTGAATGAAAACATAGGTGACTTAGTTACCAAAGTTTCTCATGATCCAAAGTGGGGAAGATATCTTACACATTGTATTATAGAATCAGGGGCTGAAAAAATACTTGAAAAGTAGAATATATTAGGCAGGATCTAAAAAGATGAAGATTATTAGGAATAAATGTAAAGTCTTACACCTGTATTTAAAAAAATCAATGTCATGAGTATAAGAGGGGACATGATTAGACAATGTTCATGTTAGCAAAACATACAACCACCACAACCCTCCCAGAAATGTGAATAAACTCAGTGGCATAATAAAATTGAAAATGCATATAAATCTTAGGCCATATAAGATGCTGAGGGCTCTAGAAATCATGTCAAGAGAGGATTCATTGTAAGAATAGAAACAGTTCAGCATGAAGAAGAGAAGACATTGTTAATGTTGTTCAGTTACTTCAACCATGCCTGATTCTTTTTTTGACCCAATTTTGAAGTTTTCGTGTAAAATTACTAGAGTGGTTTTCAATTTCCTTCTCCAACTAGGATTTTACAAATGAAGAACTGAGATGAATATGGTTAAGTGACTTGCCCAGGATCATACAGATAGAAAAGTGACCAAGGCCAGATTTTACCTTAAGAAAATGATTCTTCCTAACTTCACACTCAGTGCTTTAACCACTGCACAACCTAGCTGTCCTTGCAGTCTTCAAATAGTTAGAAATTTGTTAAGCAAATCAGATGAAAATAGAAGTAGTTTTATATTTAATAGTATCTTTGTGATAGGGATAATTCACTTAACTACCTGACCATCAGTTTTCCCATCTATAAAAAGAAGGGGTTAGAATAACTATCAAGATCTCTTCCAACTCCAAATCTATGATCTTATAATTCCAAGATGCAGAAAGGCAGATTTCAAGTGAATATAAAAGAGAACTTTCTAAAAATTAAAGGTTCCCCAAAGTGAATTCCCCCTACCTTGGGATATCATGAATTCCCTATGCCTGGCATTTCTGTCAACAATGGCTGGATGATCTCCTCGGAATGTTATAAAGAGGTTGCTTGCACAGTTATACATTAAATAGCAACATCTCACAGATAATATTCCATTTGATTCTGTGATCTTGACTTCCTTTTTTAAATATTTGCCTTCTATATCTCTAATTAGATGGTAAGTTCCTAAAAGGCAAAACTCTTTTATTCTTCATTTTCCTTCCTTCCTTCCTTCCTTCCTTCCTTCCTTCCTTCCTTCCTTCCTTCCTTCCTTCCTTCCTTCCTTCCTTCCTTCCTTCCTTCTTCACTCCTTCTTTCTTTGCTTCATTCCTTCCATTCCCTCTTTCCCTCCCTCCTTTCATTTCCTTCTTCATTCCCTCCTTCCCTGAATGAATGTTCATAGGATCGAAACTCCTTTTAGTGTAATTAGTAGCTGGGTTTTTTTAACCTTGTTGTAGGTATGTATTGTGTTGATGAAGTCTGCAGTCCACTTTTCAGAATAATTTTTTAATGTATAAGATGCATAGTATTTCAGAGAGTCAATAATATTGAAATATGTGGTTATCAAAATATAAACAGTTTAACAAGACAAACCAAGTTCAAAGACTCTAGGTTAAAAACCCCTGCAAGTCCAAAATGCTACATTTGGATTAAAGAACCTCCAATGACAATATCATTATAAGAAATCATTTTTATAGTAACTAAGTATAGGCATGTCTTTCTATAAGATCATTTCTACAAATTGGGCTACCTTATAGAAGGACAAGCAGAAAGGCAAACATCAGGAGATATGTTCAGAATCTTTCAGGGCTGATGGAAGGAAGCACTAGAGGAGGCAGGGGACCTAGCCTCTATTTACTTTGCTTTCTTATTCATAACCTTTAGCCAGATAATCTCCTGGTTCCTCCCAGCTCAAAGATTCTCTGATTTTATGAATCATTGGCAGACTTGGCTTAGTACAGTCAGGCTGTGCTACTTGAACCAACAGATGTGTGCTGCAAGATGACATTTCTGTGTGGTTGAAAAGATGAGATGATTACAGTGACTCCATTAGCCGGTTTTGTTTTGGATGGTGACATGATTTGCTTTTCCCTGGCCTGGAAGCCTACTCTGTCCCAAATCTATAGGCTATTCCTCTAACCTGACTTGGCAGTGTCTACTCTTTTGCAAGCCACATGTTTTCCAGAAACCTAGAGCCTCATCCTTTTAAAATATTTAACCAGATGTCAGAGGAGAATAATATTTTATGCATCTCTGCACAATTTTAGAACAGGGCCTAAGAAAAGACCAAGGCCCTCTTTTTGTATATCAGGCTACTTTGTTTCCAAGTTTCTGATATTATGAACTTAATGTCAGTCAGGGGTTTAACTCACAGCACTAGAAAAGAAATAACTGTTCCTCTTTTGTAATATCTCTCAGTGAGTAGTTCAGCACATCAGGTATCTTTTTCCTATTTCTTTTAGTTACAGCAGAAAGAGGAGAATCATAAAAGCAGAATGTGCATACCCCCTTTCTTCTTTTTTGCCTGAAAGAAGTATATTAGAAAGGAAAGATGTTCATATATAAAAAAAAATTCTGGTTTTCCTTCCTTTCCTTCCCTTCCTTCCTTCCTTCCTTCTTTCCTTCCTTCCTTCCCTCCTTCCCTCCTTCCCTCCTTCCTTCCTTCCCTCCCTCCCTCCCTCCCTCCCTCCCTCCCTTCCTTCCTTCCTTCCTTCCTTCCTTCCTTCCTTCCTTCCTTCCTTCCTTCCTTCCTTCCTGTCTTTGCCTTAATAATGATAATGAGTTATTATTATTATTATTGGTGTCAAATAATAGCTAACTATTATATTATTCAGGCAAAAGCTGGGAAGAAAGGAAGGAAATATAATACTTTAAAAATTACAAGAATCAGTGTTCTTTCCACTGTATTGTGTTGTCTTTAATGGATTCTAGTTTCTTTCCATCTATAGATCTATGATATTACCATTGCATAAAAATTTATTTTCTTATCCTAGTTTCCTACTATATTCAACTATTAAATAGCAGTATTAATTTCTGCAGTTAAAAATTACTGAAATGTTTATAAGAATAAATATGGTAACACAGACTCATTTGAACAGTTAACCAAATATAAAGTGTGCACTTTTTTTTTCTTTAAGAATTTGCCACTGATTCTCAGGAGACAAAGTACTAAAGCAACCCCTGAATTCAGTTTCTCAATATATTGGTAGCAATGTAATACTCCTTCCCAGGGTATTAAATTGTGATCTTCAATTAAGACAGTTTGAATGTTCTATATCAAAATGAAATGAAAAAAGGAGTGCAAAGATAACATTCTGGGTAATACTTTCCCATTTCTTTAGCTGTCCCCTATTTCAGGTTTGCTGAAGCCCATTGGGGATGATAAATGTATTGATTTTTGGTTTTGTTTGTTAACAAAGTTTGATATTCATCTTAAACTTGATAAGTTTGCCACTGCCCAGGGCTCACTTTGGTTTATAGCATAAGAAGCTAGAACTGTTTATGCAAAGATAAATGAACTTGGCCTGGGAGGTAATATCAGAAACACTCTTCACCCCACACTCTACCCTCAATGACTTACTGCTTTTTGAGCTTGGTGTAATTAATCAGAAAGAGCAAATTGTCTGATATAATTGCAGGCTGATTTCCGACACCCCCACCCAAGAGAATCACCTTCTATTAATTTGTAGTCCTTTAAATGGGAAAACAAAATGCGCATAGTCTCAGCTACCATGCTGGGCTTCATTTTGTTGTTGTTGTTGGTTTAGCTTTCAAGCAGAGGAAAAACCCTTCCCACTTTCCCTCCAACCTTCTACCCAACCTCTCAAATACTGGAAAAACCTTGTACTTTAATTAAAGTCCTTTGTGGGCTAGGGCAAGAATATTGTCAAAGAGTGTTAGAGGGTTTGTCTGGGGAAGATAGAATGCCCTAAAGGAAAAGCAGTTAATTCATGGAAATTCTTTTAAAGAAGAAAGCCTCATTTTTCACAAATTAGGGTTTGCTCATGGATGCTTTGGAATCCTGAACTTCCTAAGACAATTTAAGTCTCTGATTATGGAAGTAAAGGTTAAAACCCTTTTTCTTTATAGAAATGGGGGACTATGGGTATGGAACAATGGGATTAGTTTAGATGTTGGTTAGTTTTTTCTTTAAAAAAAACCTTTTGTTATAATGTCTGGAAGCATTTTTAGAAGGAGAATGAAATAATGAAAAATGAAAGTGATTTAAAAACAAATATATTAATAATTTCCAAAAGAGTTATCTTAGCAGTGCTCATCTTAGTATTGGTTATTCCTTCTCACTGCTTTCTCTCATTGGAATAATCATGGCATCACTTAGATGAAAACAAATGAAGAGATTTATTATTTATTTTTATATCTTTCTTCTTTATGTCTTTATTAAGACATTTATTAATATAGCGTGGTACTATGGAACTATTTGTGGAGTTCAAATCCCATATCTGATGTGGTCAGATCAATCTAGGGTCAAATCCCATAGTTTGTTTTTACTACCTATTTGATTTTTGGCATCATGATAACACCTTACACTTCAGTTTCTTCATCTATAAAATGTGAATTTGATGGATTCTAGTTTCTTTCCATCTATAGATTTATGACATTACCACTGCATAAAAATTCTTTACCCAGAGAAAAAACAAACTCAGCATAAGAAGTAGCTTCAGAATTTTAGAAACGGGGCAAAATATAGAAATTAAAAATAGTACATTATAAACTTAGGAAAGATCTTGAAACAGAATTGATGAATACTGTCAAGTTCAACTAGAAAAGCCAAACTAAAGTTTACCAAAGTAGGTCTACATAAGTATATTAAAATATTGAACCTATTTATGAAAAAGCTTGCCCTAAATATAGAATTTAAGAATTTGGAGAGTCTTCTGCAACCAAGATATTTATCATATTCCTGATTAGGTGTCTTCTCTACACATTAGTGGTGTGTGATGTTTCCTACTTTTCTTGGTCATGAGTTTAGTAGTGATGATTTTATCCTGGTAGGCAGGCACATCTAGTTCCCTGGAATTGAAACCTGGCAAGGCAGGAGCACCAAAGGGCAGTGAAACAACACTTTCTGTGAAAGATACCTATGGCACATATTTGCTCTGAAGTAAATGAATCTTAATTCAAATTTGACTCTGCTACATTGAAGTCCAACCCAATCTTCTTTTTACTATATCATAAGACCCCCCCAACACACATTATTTTGGCTAATCCCATTCTATATATGTGCTTTCCAAATCTATATGTGGGACTTTAAATTCATGTCTTATTAAATTCCATTTATTCAATGTAGCCTATTCATCCAGCTTTTAAACATTTGAGGTTTCCATTTCTATCACATACCATATTATTCCACTCCAAGTTTTGTATCATTTTCCAATTTGATAAGCATACAATCTATAAATTGGACCAAGTCACAAATTATTGTGTTGAACAAAACATACGTTTATCCTGTCGAAGGACAAAGCCCAGTGGCAACTCCAAGAAAGACTCCTCTTTTTAGATTGGGAGTGGTTCCTTTGTTAATAGTTGTTTTAGTTATTCAATAAGAATTCAGAATCTACCTAAGTGTAAGATACTCCACATTTCCTCACTTTATCCATGAGAATATCATGAGAAAATTGCTTGAATAACTTGCGAAAATCAATTCCTATTACATATATAGCATTCTCTATCTCTGCTAATGTATAGTTAGACTGTCAAAAACGGGTTGGGGGCAGGAGGAGAATAGGTCTGGCATAACTTCTTATTAAAGAATTTATATTGAATTTTTATCTAGCACTGTAAAAAAAAGTTTTGGAGGTCCTAGGAGAGCTACCATTTCATCCATACCGCATAAGATAATTAGCATGCTGCTTTGTGGCTTTACAGATCATCTTTATGCTACTAAAGAAATAGGAACATAACTTGAAGTTGCCTTGTAAGTGTGGAAAGAGCCCCATTCTGGTGTAATTTTTATTTGGTACTAAGGGTACCCCCCTTTCAAGGAAAAGAGAGACACAAAAGCCAGCTGAATGAGGCTAGCTCTGGAGTGATGTCTAAAGCACCTGTAGGTATTTGTGCAAAGCTGTTTATTTAGGCCCTGTGTGTGATATGTCTAACTTCTAGGTATTATCAACCTCTCAGTTTACTCAGCAATAAATTTACTCCCACTTTTGCAGAAGAAAAGTATGTACTTACAAGAAAGTAGGAAATTTTATTCTCAACTTTCAGTCTGTTCAGTTTAACTTTAAGTCTACTTTCTCATCCATTTTTTGTGTTTATTTCATATTTATTTAGGGTAGACAAGATAGATAATAATAGTATCTCCTCAATAAATATATACATAGCAAAGATATTGGTAAAAAAAAAATCTGTAGTATTTACTTGGGAGTCCCTGATGGCTCCCTCTATAATGCAAATATGTTTTGTTGTGCAGATTATTTCAAATACTAATACAATCTGTTACTGTGGATCCCCGGGTTCCCATGTATCTTAATTAACCACAAATTGGAAATAGTTTCATGCAACTTATGAGTCAGTAAGTGAATGTGAAATGCTATCATATCAAATGCTATGTAGAGGACCCACTGAGAAGGAAAATAGAAAATTTGTACTTTGTGTAAAGAAAACAAGTAGTGGATTTAAGAGTCAGGAACATTGGATTCAAATTCTAACTCTTACACTATGATTCCAGACAAACTTCTTCATCATGTTCAGCCTTGGTTTACTCATCTGTACAAGAGAGCTAATTCTACCTGTACTAGGAAGCAACCTTGTATAGTAGAACAAGTGTTGCATTTGTAGTTGGGAGAGACCCAGGTTTGAATTTCACCTAAAACACATTTTGTATAGCTTGGAGGCAAGCCACAAACAGTAATGATAATACCTGTGATAAGTATCTCTAGGTGTTGTTTTTAAAATCAAATGTCAGAATATATGGAAAGGACCTTATAAAGGGCCTTGAGGTACAATCTAAAGGTGAACTAATCATTATTTCCTATGACAGGAATGGGTGTTAGAGTGGATAGAGTACCAGGTCTGGAGTAAAAAAAAAATACTCACCTTCCTGGGTTCCAATCTGGCCTCAAACACTTTCTAGCTGTGTGACCCTGGGCAAGTCATTTGACCCTGTATGCCTCAGTTTTCCTCATTTGTAAAATTAACTGGAGAAATAAATTGCAGACCACTGTAGCATCTTTGTCAAGAAAACCCTAAATGGAAAGATAAAGAGTCAGACATAACTGAAACAATTGAACAACATATACCTCACAGGATCATTGTGGTGGTATATGTATTAAGGAAAAAAAAAGGAATACGTGACTTAGCAAAAAGCATTAGTCATAACTATTGAGCAAAATATGTCTCAAAGCAAAATGCCAATAACTAACACATAGAGAACAGGATAGGTTTATTGTATAGAAAATTTTTCCTGAAATTTATAAATAAGCTAAATATTGAGAGGCTTCTCTTATAGACCAAATAAAACAAGGAAGATTTGATAGCAATTGCTTAAATGAGATTGTCAATTTAAACAAATTTGGGCCACTTGGACAAATCATCTACACCCAGCAAGACAATTGTTGTATAGTGGCTTTCATGATAGCCTTCAGCAATGTATTTCCATTATCCCTGAAAATTTAAGCCTAGTTTTGATCTCAGTAAGACGTGCAATTCATTTTATGTTTTACAGTGTCAAGAAACTGAAGAAATTAGGAGAATTAAGCAGCCTATAAGGGCATCTCCAGCAACTACTAGGCACATGACACAAAAATATTCCTGATAATTATGCTCTAATTATTATTCCTGCTTTTAGGGTTCTTACTAACTACTCCTACATGAAACAAAACAATTATATTTTTTTCTAGTGGATTGTCCAGTCTGATTCACTTTAACTTTAAATGATTCACTTCTAAAAAGATTGTTACAATCTATTTGATTTTACCAGGATTAGGGAGTGACAGATTTAGAACTGTAAGAGATTAGATCATCTAATCCAAATATGTCATTTTAAACATGAACAAATCAAGGTCCAGAGACATTAAGTGATTTGTCCAAGATCACACAGGTGATAATTGCACTAACTCTAAGATCACATGTAGAATAAATATATTAGCTGAGAATCAAATGCAAGTACTTTAACTCCAAATTATCAAAAGGAAGTTATTTCAGTAAAAAAAATCATTAACATGTTAAACATGTTATCCAGATATATTGTTAATTCCCCATTTCTCACATGTCCTTTAGAATTGATTTATTTAAAAAATACTATGCTAAAATTAAATACATTCCACCATTGTCTATTTCTATTTTGTCCTTAAAGTGTCTTAAATCATTCTGTGAATTCCAGAATAAGAATCTCTCTGTTGGTACTATCTCTGAAAAGAAGCAATTCCTTCCTTCCTTTCTCTCTCTCTCTCTCTCTCTCTCTCTCTCTCTCTCTCTCTCTCTCTCTCTCTCTCTCTCTCTCTCTCTCTCTCTCTCTCTCCCCCCCCCCCCTTCCTTCCTAGTGGAGTTGCAAGAAAGCTAAAAGAAAAAGAGCAGAGACATTGGTATTGATGATACATTATATAAGTGGTCCAAAATGAGGGAGAAGAGTCAAGAAGTGCACTGTGTAATTTTCAAAATCTAATGGGTTTACTTTAGTGGAAAAAGTGGTCTCTTTACATGCATATCTATTTGCTTACTAAAATTTCATAATCTTAATTATTTTAATGTAAAATTTTGAAGTTATTACTCAGAAGTCATCTACTTAATTTTAATACTATACAAGCACTTAGAATTGTTGCCAAAATCTTCATGATTGATTTAAAATCATATTTCAACTTTGTCTATATTATTGGAGAATAAATAATTCATCCAATTTGGAAGAGTTGGTAAATGGCATGGATGAAGGTAGGGAAACCAACAAGTCAGTTCTTTCAAAAGTACCACTATTTTTGTAGACTAATTCATTGTTTAGTTGAAATTTTCATTTTTCAACAAATCATTGTTATGACACATAAACAAAAATCTTGGTTGGTAGGTAGTTAGTTGATTGGTTCTTGTCCTTTCTTATCAAAGAAGACCAAAATAACATCACTATCTGAGAAACAAGTTATGATGTGCCTGGCAATGGCTGATCAGACCAGCATGAACTTGTAGTGTTCCACCACAAGTCAGACACAAATTGTTTATGTGAACATTTGGCGTAATTACTTTAAACTTAAGCATCTTATGTGTCCTTTGAGCTGCTTCCATTCTGCCTTGATCATAGAGCACAGCAGCCTCTGTGATGTAGGTAGGCATGCCATGCTGGGGGTTCTGTGCTAGTGTCTTCCATGCTACAGAATCTTAATAGTTTAATGAAAGAAGAGTGAATTCAAGAAGAAAAGGAAGAAATCATATGAGTGCTTGCAATAGTCCAGGATAGGACCACTAGGTGTATTAACTAACTTAGAACTAATTTCTGAGTTCAGATCCAGCATCAGATACTTACTGGCTTGGTGGCCCTGAGTAAATCACATAACTAATATTTGCCTCTGTTCCTCCTCTGTGAAATGGAGGCACGCTGGAGAAAGAAACGACAAACCAATCCAGTACTTTTCCAAGAAAATCCTATGGACAATGCTCAAAGGGTCACAGAGAGTCAGACGCTACTGAAAATTAAATAGCACTATGCAAGCAATTGTGCTAACCACTTTATAAATGTTTTCTCTTTTAATCCTCCCAGCAACCCTGAGAGGTAAGTTTTATTATAATTCCTATTTTATAGTTTAGGAAACTGAGTCGAGCAAAGTAACTTGTCTGGGGTTACATGGTTAGTATGTGTCTTAGACTGGATTTGAAGTTGGATCTTCCTGAAGCTAGGTCCAGAATTCTTTCTACTGTGTGGTACCTAGCATGGTTTAACAAATAAGAGGTCTGTGTTAGAAATAGCAAGTCCTGGTTTCAAATTTTGCATCTTATTTGCATATGCATGATCAGAAATAAGCAAATTAACTTTTAAATACTCTAGGCAGCTCTCTAATACTGTTATATATAATTTGCTAATTTGCAACCATCAGAGAAATTTTCACAGCAGGAGTTCCTCACACCATGGAAACCAGAGGCCTAGAGGTCCTTTTATTTTTTTAAAAGTACATTAATTATTCTAATATGTTTGATTCAAATCAATTATAGTAATTTTTTCAACATCTAATATATTTTAGGCACCAAATATTTCCTGCCCTTAGGAAGTTTATATTTTCTTTCCAGGAAAAAAAACAGATGAGTACGTTTAAATGTAAATTGAAAGTAAATCTGGTGAATGGGGAAAGATATTTAGAACTGGAGAGATCAGGAAAATTTTCCCATAATAAGTCATACATTGAATTAGATATTTTATTTTTTTCCAATTATATGTTAAAGTAATTTTTGACATGATATTTAAAAATATTTTGAGTTCCAAATTCTATCCTTCTATCCCTACTCTCCCCCATTCATAAGAAGGAAAGCAATTTGATATAGGTTATACATGTACAGTCATGCATATTATATTCCTAATTCCATATTCCATATAAGTCATGTTGTGAAAGAAAATTCATTCAGAATCCATCAGTTGCTTCTCTGGAGGTGAATAGCATTTTTCATCATAGGCCATTTGGAATTGTCTCGAATAATCTGTATTATTGAGATTAGATAAGTCATTCACAGTACAATATTGCTGTTACTGTGTACCCTGTTCTTTTGGTTCTGCTCACTTCACTTTGCATCAGTTTATGTATGTCTTTCCAGATAGGAAGTCATACAAGGATTCCTGTGAGATGGAGGTCAGGATGCAGACTATTTTCTTGGCAATGGGAACAACCTGTGAGAAGCCAAAATGGTATAGCTGGAATGTCCTATGCTGTTGTTGTTCAGTATTTCAGCTGTTTCTGACTCATTATTATCCCATTTGGAGTTTTCTGGATGGTTTTCCTTTTTTTCTCCAGCTCATTTTACACTTAAGAAAATGGAGCCAGAGTTCGGGCAATAGGATGACACAGTTAATAGGTTCTGAGACCACATTTGAATGTGGAAAGCTGTCTTCCTGACTTTATGTCTGGCACTCTGTCCACTTCATCATCTAGCTGCCCCTGAAATATCATGGACGTAAACAGAAAATAGACCTGTATGACTCTATCACTAGCTATGCTAGAGGCAGCCCAAGAGAAACTGTTGTTGAATTTTCCTTTATTTGGGTTTATATCTTTCCCTTCATCAATAATACAAATTAGGGTTTGATTGATCATTTGGTTGATTACTTGGACTTGAGAAAGTGATAGAAAAAAAATCTTAATACTGTGAATTAGACTTAAAAGTGTGTCATACATTTTTGGAGAACTGATTTAATTTTTTTTTTTACTTATAAAGATTTTATTTATTTTGAGTTTTACAATTTTCCCCCTAATCTTACTTTCCCTCCCCATCCCCCACAGAAGGCAATTTGCCAGTCTTTACATTGTTTCCATGGTATACATTGATCCAAATTGAATGTGTTGAGAGGGAAATCCTATCCTTAAGGAAGAAACATAAAGTATAAGCGATAGCAAGATCAGACAATAAGATATCAGTTTTTTTTTTCTAAATTAAAGGTAATAGTCCGTGGTCTTTGTTCAAACTCCACAGTTCTTTCTCTGTATAGAGATGGTATTCTCCATTGCAGACAGCCCCAACTGTCCCTGATTGTGGCATTGATGGAATGAGCAAGTCCATCAAGGTTGATCATCACCCCCATGTTGCTGTTAGGGTGTACAATGTTTTAATGTTTTTCCGGTTCTGCTCATCTCACTCAGCATCAGTTGGAGAACTAATTTTTAAACATTTACCAGAATACCACTGAATTTACAGAATAGAAAGATCTCCTAAATCTTCTAAGGTTGGAGTTAAATTTTTAGGAGCTAAGGAAAAAAGTATCAGCTGCTTAGAAACTTGCTAATCCTTGCATTACTCCATAGTCAAAATGCCATGAAAGCATTTTTCCCACTTTGGTTGTTCTTTCTTTTTGCTAGTATTAGAAAATTCAATGTGTCTGATTACTAATAAACATAAATGATCTTAACACAAGCATGGAGAGTACACTGAACAGTATAACATAGCTGTCCTTGTCATAGAAATAAAAGTCACCAGTGGATTGTGAGGAGCATTTCATGCTTTTCCCATGCTCCTCACATGCATGAGGGCTTCCAAAAGAGCTGGTGTAAAATCTACATCAAAAAGGAAAACAAAAGAAAATTTCACTAGGGTGAGTAAAAAAAGTATGATCGATCCTTTTTACCCTTGGCCACATAGTCATCTCTCTTCCATATATTACCAATAAAAACAAAACCCATTAAATTGATGTCCTTTACATTATGAAAATATGCAGGCGCCTTTTTCAATTGTCACTTAAAGGTTCAGTGCTATTGGTAGACTTGTTTATTATTTTCATTTTCATATAGATCTAAGCATTTGCTTAAGGAGATTTTGTACCATTATAACCAAAGGGAAAATGCTATCATGGCATTTTGCAAAACTAGAATTATTAGAATTCTAGATGGCCTCAATTGATAGGGTCTTTCCACTATTGATTTTAATTAATCATATTATACAGGGATATTTTATAATCTCATATTTTAGTATCTATGTATCTCTCTCACATACACACACACACACACACACACACACACACACACATACAATGTTCTCCTGGTTCTGCTCACTTCAGTTTGTATCAGTTCACGTAAACTTTTCCAGATTGGAAGTCATGCTTTGAAGAAAGGTAGGGGAATTCTATGAGATGGAGGTAGGAAGGATATTATTATTCTTGGTGAAAAGTCAAAGTGGTATAGATAGAATGTAACATATTTAAAGAGAAAGTAGACCTTTTTTGGCTTGATCAGTTACAGGGATATATGTTGGGGATCTGTGTGAATATATGTGCATATATGCACATATATGTATGTACACATGTACGTTCACCGCATACATATGTGTATGCATGCATGTGTATGAACATTGTATATTCACTGCATCCATACACACACATATATAGATATATGCCTATACATATATATACAAACACAAAAATACACATATATAAATATATACAATACAAGAGAGAGAAAGAGTTTACACATAGCAATTTTTATATTGCCTTCCTCCATTATACTGTGAGCTCCTTAAGACTAGTCTTTTGCCTGTCTTTGGATCCCCATTACTTAGCATAGAGCCTAACTCATCTTATTGACTTGAGATTCAGCAGCTCTTGGGAATGAAACTAAAAATATTACAAATTTTCCATGGTTTTATTTTACATTTCTTATTTTGCCACAATGACTTTAGCATTAATAGTGTTTTTGATGTCAAAAGATCCCAGCTACAGTGGCCTTCAAGTTACTAAATGTGTAATTGTGTATTTGTAATTTTCTTGGTTGCTTTTTACTAATGTGTCTCAGAACTTAGAATTAATAATGACACAGTGGATAATTTAAAAATGGAGAATGTAGTGAGTGTGTATTTATAAATATAGAATTTCAGAGTACTGTTTTTTCTGTACAAATCTTTCAGTCTCATTCATAGATAGATAAATGGATAGATTAGTACAAAGAAAACTCAAATATTCCTGTGATTTAAATTATAACCCATGATTGCCATGTACTCTACATGACTCGTGCATATTCTCCCATAAATTCATCACATGGGGTCCACCTAATGTAGTGATGTACCAAAGAGCTTTTTCATATTATTTTGATGTTATATGACTAGCAGGAGATAGAACAAACTGTTTTTGTCCCCTGCTCTAAATATATGAAGAATCCATTTTGTTTTCTAGTCATGCAATTCCTTAATATGTTTTTTTATCACTTCCCCAAGATAATTTTCTTTTATTGTTATATGCTGTAGCCAAATTTCTTCCTTTGTATTCCTCTCCATAATCCTTTGGACAAGTCTCAGCTGCAGTTCTTTGGAAATGTTCTTCTTAACTTCGTATCTCTTGATTAAGTCAAATTTAAATTCATAGGCTAAATGTTTGGTTTCATTAGCTAGGTAATGCTATGGATAGAGCCCTGGACCTGGAATCAGGAAGACCTGCGTACAATTCTAGCCCCAGTCATTTAGAAGTTGTATAACCCAGGCCAAGTCATTTAAACTAAGTCTGCCAGGTTCCTCGATTATAAAATCTGGATAATAATATCTGCCTTGCCTGATGTGAGGATCAAATGAGGTAATGTTTGTAAAGTACTAAGCATAGTTTCTGAAACATAATAGGGACTTCATTAGTTTTTGCTTCTTTCTTTCCTTCTATCCTTCCACCTTTGTTTCCTTCTTTCCTTCCCTTTGTTATTCCATTTTTCTTTGCTTCCTTCCTTCTTCCTTTCCATCCTCTTTCCCTTTCTTTTTTGTCTTTTTCCTTATTTTTCTTCTTACCTAACTATATACTTATCCTAATCATAAAATAGTGAAAAGTAAATGATAATGTCAGCTAGGTTCTAGGTTCCAAGTTCTAGGATCATTCTAGGTTCAAAGAATTTAGATCTTCATTCACTGCCCAACTCAGTCCATTGTTACTGATAGTAGTATTATTTTTAGAAAGATGCTGTTGCCATGAAGAGAGAAAATAATCAAGTGTGTGACTCTGGGTATGTTAGATGATGTTTCAAAGTCTAACAATGCAGCACAACAGAATATTTCCAAATTGCTTCATCTCAACTTCTTTTTTACACTTAAGTGGATAATTGAGAGCTGTGTACTATCTTTTGGTCATCAAGATAACATTTCTGATACTCTTTAAGTAGACAATATACTTTGAAAAGTTGTTGAGAGATTTGTCCTGATCCATTCCTATATCCTTTTTTCTTAATGGGTTAATATAACTGTGAACATAAGTAATGCAATCTTTTGTTACACTGGGAGAAATTTAATGTCTATCTAGGATTCTTTTTCTAATTTGTGTCATGATCCCCTTTAGCAGTCTAGTGAAGCCCTGTGGAATACTATTAAGAATAATGTTTTTAAATTCTTAAAAAGTACTTAGGATATTAAAGGAACCTGACCATATTTAAATACAGTTAATTTTTTTTTAAGTGAGTAGAACCAAGAGAACATTGTACATCATATCGGCTATATTGTATTATGACTTGACTATTCTCAGTTACATAATGATCCAAGATTATCATAAGGACTCATAAAGAAAAATTCTATGCCTCTTCAAAGAAAGAATTGGTGTTGTCTAAATACAAGTGGAAGCATGCTATTTTTCTCTTCTTTTGTTCCTTACTTCCCTTCTTTTTCTTTCTTTTTCTTTTTCACCTTCTTTCTTTCTTTTCGTTCCTTCCTTTTTTCATTCCTTTCTTTTTCTTTCTTACTTTCTTATTCCTTCCTTTCCCCTCACTTCCTCTTTCTTCCTTCCTTCCTTCCTTCCTTCCTTCCTTCCTTCCTTCCTTCCTTCCTTCCTTCCTTCCTTCCTTCCTTCCTTTCTTTCTTTCTTTCTTTCTTTCTTTCTTTCTCTCTTTTTCTTTCAATGTAATGACTCTTCCAATTTTGAAATAATATAATATAATGAGAAATTAGAGTTATATGGTGATTAAGGAAAGAAATCGTGATACATTGAGAATGAAGTCAGAGCACTTGGGTGTATACTTCTACAACGGTGTAAAGTAAATGTACCCAGGGCCCATTATATATGCTGCTAGAAGAGTACTGTACTTGGCCTTGAAATGAGGGAGACCTGAGATGGAATTCTGTCTCAGAAACAAGCTATGTAATGTTGGGCAAATCACTTAAACTTTTTTAGCCTCAGCTGCTTCATCTGTAAACTAGGGGAAATTATAGCCTCTAACTTCTGGGGTTCTTGTAAAGATTAGTTGAAATAGCATTTAATAAACTTTGCAAACCTCAAAGCATTATTTAAATTTTTGCTATTATTAATATTATTAAAGCACTTAACTTCTTTTAGTCTCAGTTTCTTCACTTGTCCACAAAAGATATTGAACCAGTTGTCCTTTGAGAACAACTTCCAATTTCTGATCCTGAATATTTATAAATTTATCCCAAATTTTTGATCCTGAGTATTTATAAAAATGCTCAGGTTGAGTAAGGTTGGATAAAATGAGCTGAAAGAGATCAAAGAAATCTTCTCATCTTATTACAAGGAAATATCAATCTTAGACCTTTGGGTTTTTGTTTATGGTTGTAATCACCTCCTTGATAGTATTATTGGGAACTAGTGTGAATTGATCCATGTAATGGAATCAACAAAACACTTAGGATATGAAGTAATGGGATTTTACAGATTACTGCTAAGGCTCATGCTTTGATTTGCCTTACTGTTTTCCCTCCTTTTGAATTAATCTAGCCCAGTGCATCAATCATTTAGTGCCATAGAAATAACGAATTAAAAAAGTGGTGATGATGGCTTTTGTAGTTAATCTATTTAAAGTAAATTGCTCAAATTCTGTGTGCATGGACAAATGTCATGGATAATTCATGAATCCCCACATCTCTAATTAACATGAAGAGGCTTGGAGTAGGCTTGTCAACAGAGTGGTAAACATTGTTGTGTATACAAAATTAGTCACAAACTCACCATTAGATACTGAAAGTTAAATGGAAGAGGTGCTATGAATTACTTTAATTTCAGGGTTGTCCCCTAAAAATTTAGAAATTCAGAGGAGGAAAAATCAAACAAGGATAGCACATAATATATATGCCTAGCACACTGTAATATCTAAGATGGTGAACTGTGGAAGTGGACAGAATTTAGTCTCTATCTCTCACTAAAGATAATTAATTTCAGTACTTGTGAATTTGACATATACTTCTAATCCTAAACATCCCCACAGTTTGCCTTAGGAGTTTGGATGAGTTATATTTTTTTTCTTAGTTCAGTCAGTAGAATCGTACCCAACCTTCTGTTGGCACAGATGTGTATTAATTCTGAGAACAAATGTGGCCAAGATATATTAGGATCCTCAGTAGATGTTATAGAAATCAGAATTGATTACTCAGTGGAGTGTATTAAAGCATTTCTAAAAGGCTAGCACATGTTCAATGGGAGCTCAGGAAGAAAAGTTTCATATCAAATGAGTTTGCTTTTTTAGAAATAGCTGTTAGAGGGAATTGCCTGTGATAGGAGGCATAGTATGGTGGAAAGAGTATGAAGTTGGAGTCAGAGGACCTGGTTTAAATCTTGCCTCTAATACTTTCCAGCTTTAACCTTAGTCATGTCTCTGGACCTCAGTATCAAGATCTGTATAATGAAGGAATTAGACTAGAAGGCTTTGCAGGTCTCTTCCAGCTTTAAATCTCTGAGCCTTTATGCATTTCACTTATAACTTAAAATGTGAAGATGATTATGAGACAAGATTTTTATTCTATTTGATTATTTTCCATCTATCCTAGTTTTTCTTTTTAAAAAATCTATTTAGTATTTTATTTTCTCTAGTTAGATGCAAAAACAATGTTAATATTACTTTTTAAATCTTTGGATTTAAAACTTTTAAAATTTCTAACTTCCTCCCTCCCCACTTGGCCCCCCTCCATGGAGAAGGCAAGAAATTTGATATAGATTATACATGTGTAGCCATTGAAAATATTTCCATAATAGTCATCTTGTGAAAGTATAGAACAACAGCAGCAATAAAAGTCCAAGAAAAATAAAAAAGCAAAAAAAAGTGACTCAGTCTGAATTCAGACACCATAATTTTTTACTCTGGGGATGAATAGCATTTTTCATCATAGTCCTTCAGTTGTCTAGGATTATTATATTGCTGAGAACAGCTGTCATTCACAGCTGATCATCTTACAGTATTGCTGTTTGTACAAAGCTCATTTCACATTGCATCAGCTTCTGTAAGTCATCCTAGGTTTTTCTGTGTACCTTTTGTTCATAATTTCTTATAGCAGAATAGTATTGCATTATGGTAATATAATGCAGTTTATTCAGCCCCTCTTCAACTGATGAGCATCCTCTAAATCTCCAAATCCCTGCCACCAACCAAGAACTGCTACAAATGCCCTTGTACTTACAGGTCCTTTTCCTTTTTTTTAAAAATCTCTTTCAGGATACAGACCCAGCAGTGGCACTGATAGATCAAAGGGCATGCACAGCCCTAGAGAACCCCCTAAAAACAGCTCCCATTTGCACCTTAGATTGGTTGAACCAGTTCACAACTCCACCAACAGTTATGCCACTATTTTCAAAGGGAGTATGGGTATAGTAAAAAGAATGAAACCTATGATTTTATCTTTTGGAATAACTGTTGGTTGTGAAAATTTCCTGTACTTTTCAACTTTCTGGTAACAGCATTTTATAGAACTGCCTGAAGCACTGGGAAGTTAAATGAGTTGCCTTATCAATGGTCTATGGCTAGCATGTGGTAGAGGCAAGACTTTGAACCCAGGACTGAATGATTCTAAGGCTGCTACATACACAGTGTCATAACACATAATAAAATTTGTAATTTTAAAGATGGAATTATGTTCTGAATTCCTTTCTCTTTTTTAAAATTTAAGTAACAATTGGGAATGTTAGAATAATGTTAATAACTACCCATTGACCATTATTGTTTAAAATATACTTTCTTTGTTTAGATTTCATAGTATTGGGCCTATCAGATAGATATAGACTAACCCATTTACTTCGACATATGGTTGGGAAAAAATTTTTTCTGTTGTCATCAGGTTTTAAAATAAATTGTTTTAAGTGCTAGAGAAAATTAAAAATTAAAATCAAATGTGCCCTGTAATCCCCACAGTTAGAGAACATATTTTTATTTAAAGGTCCTAACACTTCTAACTAGCTACCTAGTGAGCCAGAACTGCAAAGCATGGAATTTGTCACAATGTGTATGTTTTTTATCAACATTTTTATTTTCTGGAGGTTGCTCCAAGTGTTAAGCAGAGGATATGAAAAAAGATGTCTTTGGGCTTCTGAATTCTCTTAACTTTTATGAGGCACTCTGGAAAAGGAACCAGTGGCTACAACTTGACTGAACAGAATATCCTTATTGCTAAGAGGGGTCAAGGGCTAGTCTTCCGTGTTGTACATGTTCTAGATGGGATCTGAGATCAATTCCACTACTAAGGAAGGGAAGACTGGTGAAAGGTTTTTGTCACAATGCATAAAGATTTCAAACACAAGGCATTGTCTATCCTGTCCTGTTTCCCAGAAGCAATGGGAAATGTTAAGTGTGTCTTTTTTTAACATCTGTTTTGCTATTAATTCATTTTTCCAGCATCTTTAATTTAGGGTGACAGGAGCCTCCTAGGCCCTGGACACCATCATTCTCAGTAACAAAACACTGTTGTGTGAGCAATGTTCTCCTCTACAGCTGTTTGGAGGCAAGTCTCAGCAGCATTGCCACAGCTGGTGGAACTAAAGGAACTAGGATGACATTTCCCTCTCCCCTTGTTTTTTTGCAGCCGGTGCTACATATATCTTTGGGAAAAGTGGAGGGCTCATTCTCTACACCTGGCCTGCAAATGACAGACCCAGCACACGCTCAGATCGCCTTGCTGTGGGCTTCAGCACGACAGTGAAGGATGGCATCCTGGTTCGAATTGACAGTGCTCCAGGGCTTGGCGATTTCCTCCAGCTTCACATAGTGAGTAATGAATTCCAACTTGTATATACTAGTCCTTCAAACTTTTGCTGTTGCTCTGGTGTAGACAGACACGATATATTATTCCAGACATGTGCAACAAGTATGCCCATGTAAAAATAACATTTGGTGCAGTGTTGGAATCATATTGGTGATGTAGGTGTATTCAAACTAATTTTCACTTACAGAAGTCATATGATTTGGCATTGGTACTAAGGGAGTTTTTGATAGGGAGACATTGACACTCATACTGCTATGCTCTGAGTGCTTTGCAACTATCAAAGAGGTTGATCCACTGTGTTTCTTCTCATCTTTGATTATGTAGCAGTAATCTAGTTTGGATGCTGTATGAATAAAGGAAAATCATTGTTTGTTTTTCTTAATAGTTCCAGGTGCAAATAGAATAGCAGATTTGAACATTAAAGGTCTTTCAGGTTGATTTTTTTTGAGATTCTATTTTTGATAATGAAAGGTTTGATAAACAATGATAACCAAAAGAGAAGGAAAACTATAAGTTTGTTCTAATCTAGGCCTTTTGCCTATAAGCTAAATGAGCATTTACATTTAGCTATCTGATGCCATGTGGACTCAATACAATTCTAGGAAATTTAAATGATTTGGGGTGGAAAATTGCCATGCTATGATGATAGAAACTATTTTTATAGCAACAATTAGCCCATTTTATAGCATGTGCAGTCTGTAAAAAAATGTAGGCTAAGAAAGGATATGATTCTCATCTATAAGTACCTAAGTGCAGTTACCAAGAATGAAGAGAGGAATTGTTCTCATTAGTTAGCAATGACAAGGCTAGAAAAAATGGATTTAATTTGGAACAATAAAAGTTCAGTTTTAAATAGCAGGAAAAAGGAAAGCAGTTAAGAGAAAAAGATCAACTGGGGAATGCAGCCAACCTCTGAAAGAAGGAAAATAATCAGATTTACCTAGAAAAATCTGCATCAGAGACATGGTATTCAGAGAAAATCAAGAGTTTTGATCAGATAATTGCTTGCTGGCTGTCTTTGGTTTAGGAGGCTACAACTTCAGCTTGGCTACTAAAACATCTTTTGAGTACCTGGTTTTTTTTTTTAGGTAATATGGAAAACGAGCAGTTTACCATCTTGATTCCCATGGCTGGTGGCATTCTCACTTCACTCTGAACCAGAGAACAGGCAGAATGTTAGCAACTCTGGGGAAAGAGAAGGAATGGTTAGAGATGATAATTTTAAAAATATGATGGTCAGCCCTAGAGTCCAACCATAAAAGTTCTCTCCACTCCTTTCTTCTGTCTGCTTATTATAGTGTTATTTTCCACCTGCTCTTGGAGCTCTAAAAATCAAGTTAATATGATAAGGAGAAATCCAGTTACATTTACCGTATCATTTTCTAAACTTTCTGATTCTTTGTTGTATTGTACTTTTCAAGTCATAATTAATATACTGTTTGCCCTAGCATCTAGCATGGTATATCCATAAATGCAAACAGGCATTTACTAAACTTCAGATGTCTTGCATTTTGCCTCTGTGAATAAAACCACATTTTTCAAATCCAGGTCCTAATATTTTAAAACCCATGCAATTTGGAAGGCCGTGCAAAACACATTGATTGGTTTATGATCATTGCAAGCTGCAGACCAGCAGCAGTTCCCTTCCTTTCTCATGACTTATTAATTGTTTAGGGTGGTTAACTAAAAACAACATGATTTAGGGCTGCCATGTAACAAGTAATTGGTTCATGTGAAACTTTTTAATGATAGTGTATTGATAAGTAATTTCATCAATTTCGACAGACATAGACTCTGTGTAGATAATCTCCATTCAGATGCATGATTAGGAGAGCAACTTCATTGCCCTATGTGGAACTGAAAGTTCCACTTAACATTTTATCTTGGATTTCAGCTGACAGTGTTGGTCCCAAAGTAGTGTTCGATCTTAGCCTTCAAAGCTCAAAGGAAACTTAAAGGCCATTTAATCCAAACCCCCTCATTTTACAGATGAGGGCACTGTAAAATGAGGAGGTTGAACTGGATGATCTGTTAGGTCTCTTTCAACTCTAAATTCAATTATCTTATGACATGAAAATATAAGAACTACTAAGAGAAGCAAGAACATTGATCAAAAATTGTAGCCTTGCTGTAATTGATGGGTAGATTTTTCTTTTTTTTTCTTTTTTGAGCATGTGGTTTGAACTTCTGATTTCATCAGTATAAGAAACTCCTGGATTCAGGCAGCACTTTATTTTCAACTTATCTAAGCAGACAATTGCCTAACATGTTAAGAGCCTTGTCCAAGGTAGCTGTTTACTAAGCCTCTGTTGTCTTGAATTTTGTTGTTGTAAATAAAACCACAATTTTCAAAGCTAAGTCATAGTATTTAAAAACCTATGTAAATTGGAATGCTGTGCATAACATATTGATTGGTTTTTAGTCATTACAGCAAAAAAGTCAACTATTATTTTTTTTCAATTTTTGCAAGGCAATGGGGTTAAAAAGTTACTTGCCAGTTTGAACTCAGATCCTCCTGACTCTAGGGCCAGTGCTCTATCTACTGTGCCACCTAACTTCCCCAAGAGTCAATTATTATGTAATAAAGGCAGGATGTGAACATAAGTCATCCTGGTTGTCAGACACCATATGCTATTGTACCTCTGCTCATTTAACATTTGTAAGAGTATATATTAAATATATGTTGTTTTACTTACACATGTGGACATATGAGATCTGAGTATAATATATTTAATATATTAAATGAATGGATTCTGTCATATTAAAGTAGGTATTTTGGAAGGTATTATTTCAATAGTAGCTCTGGATAAGAACAATAGGTGACATTTGTATGGCACTTTACAGATGACAAAGAATTTTTATATATTATGCATACTTTTGAGCCCACATAAAATGTATGCGTTTTAATCCCTTTTCATCCTCACAATAATCCTATGAGATATGCAATGGAAATAATGGTACATTTATATGTCATAGTGAAGTAATAGAATGATTCACTTAGAATCAGAAAGACTTTGGTTCAAATCTTACCTCTAACACTCACTAGCTATATAACCTTGTGCAAACCACTTAATCTTTCTTGACTTCAATTTTTCCATCTACAAAAATGGGATGATGATAGCAATCAAATTTAAAGGTTGTGAAAATCAAATGAGATACTGTATATGAGGTATTTTATTAACCTTAAATTCCTTTATACATGTTGGGAATTAGTGTTATTAATAGAACTAATACTAGGAGGAGGAGCAGGCAGTAGGGCTGTACAATAATATCCAACATTGGAGTTGGAATCAGGAAAACCCAAGTTTGTATCTGGCTATAAGGCAAGTTACTTGAATACTGTTTGCCTCTATTTCCTCATTTGTAATACGGAGAAAATAATATTACCTACCTCTCAGAGTTGTCATAAAGCGAAAATGAGAAATTTCCATAGGACTTTGCAAGCCTTAAAGCACTTGCTACTCCTGATATTTAATTTGTCATGATATTTAAAAATCCATAAGAGTCAGAATGCTCTGTATAAGATATTGATTAATTTATAGTCATTTTAGAAACAAAAAATAGTCAACAACAGCCAACCATTATGTGTCAGATATATAGTCATAGTAGTAATAGTAATAGTAGTAGTTGTAATGGGACAGTAGTAGTAGTGGTAGTAGAAGTGGTAGTGGTAATAGTAGTAGTAGAAATAGTATTATTAATTTTACCCCCTTTTTAATAGAAAATAGTAACTTCATCCAGTTCATGTGGGTATTAAATGAGATAATATATTTAAAATGTATTATAAAAGTAGATATATTTTTACAAATGTTTCAAAAATGTTATGTAATTTGTTCCAGAACATTTAATTGTCAAATGGCAGAATCAGAACTTGAACTCAGCCCTTCCAACTATAAATCCAATTGCATCTTTTCCCCCATTTTCCTGTTACCAGTATTTAAACATTTCTTGAACACTTCATTTAAAATTACTTTCAAGGGGACAGCTAGGTGGCATAGTGGATAAAGCACTGGCCTTGGAGTCAGGAGTACCTGGGTTCAAATCCGGTTTCAGACACTTAAAAAATTACCTAGCTGTGTGGCTTTGGGCAAGCCACTTAACCCCATTTGCCTTGCAAAAAAAACCTAAAAAAAATTACTTTCAAAGAAAGTTCTATTTCTTTGTCAGCCAAAGCCAAGATTTGGTTGCTTGAAACATTCAAAATTATTTGGTACCATATCTTGTAAGTAAGTTTTTAAAATCCAAATGAAGCACTTTTATTTAGGTAAAACATTAGTTCTCTGGTTTCCTGAACCTACTGTAAAGACACTTCTAACAAAAGAGAATTCTGAAATGTCTCATTATTAGCAAAGGTGCATAGTCCCCATGAAAGATAGCTTTGAAGAAAAATAAAATGTAACATTAAAGTTCTTGTAAGTAAACTTTGGGGTAAATAAGCATAGTAGAATAGAGAAAACAAAGGACTTAAAACAGTGCCTCAGACCTTCTTTAAATTAAACCTCTTATTTGGCAGGTGCAATTGAGATTCAAAATCCTTATCCTAAACAGAGTTTATATTTTAACATTCTGCACTGAAACTAGAACACCCAGTTTGAATGCCTTTTGTACTTTCTGTAAAACTCTGTTCAAGTCATTCTCCCTCCTTAGGTTCATTATCCTCATCTTTAAAATGAGTGAGTTAGAATAGATCTTTTCTATGACCCCTTTCAGAGCCAGCATTTGTGATTCTATGGCTTGGGGCTTTGCTTTTTCTCTATACTTTCTCTTCCTTGACAACTTTATCCATTGCTTGGCTTCAATGATTACTTCCACTCAGGTGCCTCCCAAATCTATCTCTTCAAGTTTGACCTCTCCTCTAAGGTCTAGCCTGCATTTAAGCTACTACTGAATATATCTACCTCAAAGTCCTAACTTGACTTAAATCTCAATATATTCCCAAACTGAACTCATCACGTTCTCTTCCAAACTAGTCATCACTTTTAATATCCCTATTTTTTGATTGATGGTATGATCCTTAATCAAGTCACTCAGACACAAAACCTTTAAACCAGTTTTCAATCTTGCCTCTCCTTCACCAGGCATGTCCAATCAATTACCAAGTCATGCTGATTCTAATGCTATACTATCTTTTTTTTAATCTGTGTCCTTCTTTGTCCATCATTCTAGATGACTAAGTAGTTAGAACACTAGACCCAGAGTCAGGAATTCCAGAGTTTATATCCTGCTTCATACACTTACAATGTGAACCTGGGAAAGTTGCTTTACCGGTTTGCTTTATTTTTCTTCTTCTTCCAAAAGAGGTTAATAATAGCACCTTTCTTAGAGAGTCATGAAGATCAAATGAGACAATATTTGTAAAATGCTTAGCAATAGCACATGTAAGTGCTATTTAAATGATTATTCCCCTTTCAATTCAATAATACTCACTAAGATCCTAATTAATTCTTGCTAGTGACTGTAAGAGCTTCCCAAATGGTGTCCTTATCTCTAATATCTCTTTTCCCTAAATCATTGGGCTTCCTTAAGTACATATGTGATCACATCATTTCCATTATTCTAAGGTTAATATTTAATAATCTGGTACCCTACATAATCTAGCACCAACCTATTATTACAGCTTTATGTCATGTTATCCTCCATAAGTCACCAATTGGATTATTTGCCAGTCCATCTTATCGTATGTGATTTGATAACCCCCAAAACCAGTATAATCTTGGTTTGCATTCATAGAAGCATGACTTCCTGAATAAAGGATACTATAGTCTCCGAACCCTCTGTTATAAATAAAGCATATCATGTGAATAATAATAATAATAAATAATAATAATAACTAGCATTTATATAGAGTCTATTAAATGTTCCAGGAACTGGACTGATTTACAAATATTATCTCATTTGATCTAAATGATTAACCTATGAGATAGGAACTATTATTAATCTCATTTGTGATTGAGAAAAATAAGGTGAATAGAACTTGTGACGTGCACAGTCTCACAAAACTTGTCACCATCTGAATCTGAATTTGAACTCAGGTTTTCCTGACTCTTGTTCCAGTATTCTGTTGACCTCACCATTTAGCTATGCATTCAGTTTGGGGTACCAAGGTTAAGGAAGAATAGAAGGAAGTGGATGAAAATGATGAAGAGACTCAAAGACATTATATACAAGGATCAAGTGAACATATCATGGATATTTAGCTTGAAAGGAAATGATAACAATCCTCCAATATGCAAAAAGACTATAATATGGAAATGGGATTGGATCTCTTTTATTTTGTCTCAAAAGGTGGAGCAAAGAGCAAGAGAGAAAAGTGGAGAGGATTTAGGTTCCATGCAAGGAAAAAACTTTCTAAAAATTAAAACTGTTCTAAAGAAGAAATGAGCAACTAGGTACACAGAGAATGAAATGCTGGGTCTGGAGACAGTAAGACTCATCATTTATGAGTTTAAATCCAGCCTCAGACACAAACTAGCTATGTGACCCTGGGCAAATCCCTTAACCTTCTTTGTCTCAGTTTCCTCATCTGTAAAATGACCTAGAGAAAGAAATATCAAACTATTCCAGTATTTCTGCCAAGTAAACCCCAAATGGAGTCAGGGGAGTTGGACATGATTGAAAAACAACTTAACAACAGTGACTACAAAAAAGGGAGATTGACTGTTTCAGCAGACGTGAGTTTCCTATGAGAAGATCTCTTTTGGAGTTGGTGTAATAACCATTTGTGGATTTTGAAGAAGGGTGTTCTCTTTTTCTATGATTCCATCTTTTAATAAATAAATCTTTTAGTTTAGTTTTAGTACTTAGATTTAATACATGGAATTATCTAAGCTTTAAGCCATGTTATATAGACTACTACCAAAAAGACACTTCTATGAAGATTTCCATTGTCTTCTAAATCCAAAGTGATATCTCTGATCGCAAACTCAAAAAAGACAATTTGTATTAAAAAAAAAATCTGACAGGGAAGCTAGGTGGTGTGATGGATAGAGCACTGGCCCTGGAGTCAGGAGGACCTTAGTTCAAAACTAGTCTCAGACACTTAATAATTGCATAGCTGTGTGATCTTGGGTAAGTCACTTAACCCCATTGCCTTAAATAAATATTTTTTAAATGTGATTTTGACAGGCCTCTTAACCTCGAAACAATTTAGGCTAGTCTCCATGACTAAGAGGTGCAGCTGCATTAGTAGGAGGAGTTTCTTCTCCAGAAATTCTCTATATTAGCAAAATCAGTCAGTCATCTAGTCATTCCTTATTCCTATCCACTTAATAGATTATAAACCCCATGTGAGCTCAGGGACTAAACCAGTGCAAAGCATAGCATTCTACACATAGTAGGGTGCTTAACAAACTATTTCTTAAATTGAATATAAAGGTATAAACTGTATGTTTAGTTTCATCTGCACACTCTACTCAGGTATTTATTTTTGGTCATTAATTTTTATAAATTTTATTTATTTTTTAAATTTTTTATTTCTCTCCAAATATTATTCAAAAATAAATCTAAAAAGCAAAAACTAATTGGAGGTTGATTGCTTAAAACTAGCTATTGTTTTTGGTACCCTCATTTTCATGCTTTTTACTCCCTGTGTGAATTATTCAGAGCTATATTAATGAGATAACAGATGATCTGTATTTGACAGGTGTAAATAGATCAGGAAGACTGCATAACATGACTTCCCTATAGAGTGAATCATGTGTCTTAGAATTGAGAAATCTTTTTTTTTGTCTGTTCAAATCTCCCTGCTTCATTGAAATCTATTGTTCAACAATGTACCTGCCCTGAACATGTGATCAAAGTCTATTATTCTTTTACCCATAGCAGCTGTCTCTTAGCCTTGGTATCTAGGCATTGAGGAGTTGGGACACATTATTCTAACCCTTCTTTACCCAATAGGGCCCAGGAAATGACTGAACTGCACCACTGAGAAGATTTCCACAAAGTGCCTACTATTACTATAATAAAACTCCTGATGACCTCCTTTTCACCCCCTATAAGGAGAGAGTAGGGAAGAATAGGGCAGCAATTAGTTTCTCTTTATGTAGCTAATACTAGGTAGAAAAAAAAGACATCCTATTAGTTTCTCTGTGTTTGTAATTTACAGTAAATCCTTTTGGATTCATTTTTTAATTATGAGCCTTTCAGGCACAGTGGAAATTTATGTGCCAAGGCATCTGTTCTGTATGACAAGAATCTGCAGCCTTCACCAGTCATATTCCCTCTAGAGATACTTGCTGCCAGCCAGGGAAGCTCGAGGATGCACCATTTAGGATGACCCTGCATTAGAAGTGTATAATTGCTCCCATTTCAGAAGTTTACACTCCAGAAGGATACGTTGAAGAAGTGGTAGTTTTTTTTTTTTAATAGTCCTGGTGGTTTGTCTTTGAAGATGATGAGAAGAGAGGTTTTTAACTGAAGGAGTAAAAATAAAAATAAAAAAAAATGAAGATAGGACACTATCTTTTGGGTTGTGGATTTGGCTAGGCAAGTCCAAGATAAAAAGGGTCCAAGTTGGCAGTTTATATGTTGTGATAGTCTTGCAGCTTATACAAGAGGAAACTGAGTGGATTATGATCCTCCTCCCTTTGCTTCTAAGTTTGAATGTTAGAAATTGTTCAATAGTCTAAATGAATCTGTCAATATATGTGGACATACACAAAATACACATTCTATAATTTATTGCATTCAAAAAGATTCCTTAACCCCTAAGAGAATCAAGAATTTGCTTTCTGATTATTTAAGAGATAAAGTTTAGGAACTGCCAGATTGTGTCCTTTATCATGAATGTTTTTCACTTTGATATCAGCAACCAAACTTTATCCACTAGGAAGTTCTGTGGTGGAGTTAGTTGACAACTTGTTTAGATTTATACATGAATTTGACGGCACCATAACTATAGAGCTAGAATTGGGTTTTAAAAATGTAAGTAACTTGCTTGAGGTTACAAAGATAGCTAGATCTGGATTTGAACCCAAGTCTTCTGACTTCAAATAATGTGATTTTTTTCCCCTTCTGAATCATATTGAATTTTCTTAAGATTCCCTTTGGTCTCTTGACATTTATAAATAGCTTATTCCTTATGATTACATAGAAATACATAAACTGCCAACCTGGACACTTTATTTTGGCTGTCTCTGACTTGGATATCTACAGCAACATATTTTCCAGCTCAAGCCTCAGTGGGGCTAGGTGGCAACTCTCTTAGATTATTCTGTGGATTTGGCCAGTAGCTGGATTGGATTTCATTCAGGATCTGTGTTTGGGGGAATCTCAAAAGATGAACAGAAAAATGTTGGAACTCCCGAGTGTGGTGCCTGGGCACATGTGGGCTATGAGAACAATAAAGTGACAATGGTATCCGACAGGTATAATTCCATTTCCCACAGATGACTGTGCACTGCAGGCCAGTTATAATTCCTTCCATTGCTGTTTCTTCTTAGTGACAAAGTCCTCTTTGAGTTTTCTAGGCTTAGGAGCTTTTCCAGCTCATTAGACACTTGTGCGGAGAGAGCCTGCTGGGGATTCTCTCAGCGCCTTCCAAGCTTAGATGTGCCATCTCGGCAGAGAAAGAGGAGAACATGGTGGGAGGGAGTTGGAGAAGGAATTTGATGAATTGGAGGCTTATGTAAACCATGCTGAGTTTAGGGTTTTGACCAGGGCATTGGAAATTGTACATATTCTTTGACCTCTGTATATCATTCCCAAGTTATTCTTAATGTAATTTGTCCTTTCATCTCCTTACATGGTACTTGTGATTTCTTGATATTAAAGTTGTAGTTGCCCATTGTGCTTCTTTGAGGACCCAGTTATTGATATATCCATTGTAAGAAAGGGGATGCCATAGAAATAGTTCATATTTTTGCATATCTACTATGTGTCCAACATAGCTTGGAACCAATCCTAGATATTAAAAACATTTCTAATCATGATATTCAAGGCTTTCCACAATCTAACTCAACTAGCCCCCCCCAGTCTTATTTCAATCAACATACTTCATGTTTTCTGTTTTCTAGTCACATTGAACCCTTTTCCTCACATTCTTCTGTCTTATTCTTTTCTATCTCAATGACTTTGTTCACACTTTCCTCCCTGCTTAAAATGCATTTTCTACCAACATCTCAGTTTTTTTGCTTGCTTTTAAAGGCTCTTCCTGCCTTCTATGTCTATATCACCTACTCCATGAAGTCTTCCATGACATCCTCATCTCCATGAGGAAGTTATTGCCTTCTTTTCCCTATTCTTATAGCAAATTGCCTCACTCTACCCTTTGTACTGATCTCTCCTTTGTATCATTAATTCTGTGACTAACAGATTATATTCTCCTTAGAATAAATGCTTTATTTATTTATCTCTTTATTTCTTGAGCCTTAGTAGTATCTTGCACACTATAGTCACTCAATAAATATTTTCAACCTCATTACTGCAGACAGGTCTATAAGGCTTAAAGTTACAGCTAGTGTTTTGATTTTTTTTAATTCTTTTTTTTGTCTACAGAATTTAATGCAATTCCTGGGATATAGTAAGCACTAAATAAATCCTGGTTGACTATCTGAATATCTTGTGGTCCCTTCAAATTCTCTACATCGCTGAACTTAACACTATTGGTAGAAAAAAATTCTCATACTAGGGAGTATTTTACACTGCTAATAATATCACAGGTGTAAGTATAAATAATTGAATGGATAAATAAATAAATAATATTTGACAAATTTTCACATTCAAAAGTAGTTGAGGTCACAAGGACTATAGTAAAGACTCTAGATGATTCTTTTATTATGTCTTAGAGGACTTAGTTTATCTATGGAATGCAGAACAGTTATTTCACAAGGCTAAGTAAATCTCCTTAATTTTCCTGAGTGTCACATTACCATGCATTATTTCTCTACACAGTATTATAACCTAATGCAATCTGCTTCTTTATGGCTCTTTTACTGTAACTATTCCAAAGTGGACAGAATATTCTTCCTCCAAGTCCTTTCTTTAGCTATGCAGATGAACCATAGAAAATAGATATAATATATAGATAAATGGATATTTGTAAGTATTTCACATTGTGGTGTGGATTTTCCCCAATTTTTAGTGTCACATTGTGACAAGGAATAGAATAATGCTTGACATAATATTGGAAAAATATTTTAGAGAACTGATGAACCAAAACCAAGGACTAGAGGACTTGAATTCTAAGTATTATTGGTCTATTGCAGATCAGAGTATTGTTAAATTATTATAGCACAATTTAAATCTTATCATTATCAACCATATTGTGTAGAGATAAGTGACCACTATTGGAAGAATAGGTTACAAATTTTATGGCAAATGCACATAATCTTGGAGATTTCTTATGCCATCAAATATCAAAGAGCTTCAGAAATGTTGATTGTAAGTGTAATATATAAAACCAGAAGTTTTTAACGATGAAATATTGGAAATTGGGGATGAAGAATGACCTGGGTGAAAGAGATATTAGCATAGGGAATTAAGAAAATAAAATCAATACCACCTGACATCATACTCTGCATACAATGGGAACTCTATAAATATTTATATTTTACATATCATGAACACCTGTAGCTCCTAAAAAGATAGATCTATGTCTTGTTATGAAAGTCTTAGAATATTCAAGCATATACATTTGATGAGTTTTGAAAAAATTAGTATCATGATAACAATACTGGCTTATAGTTATTCTTTACAAGTATTGCTTTCCTCTGAAATTTTTAAATTTGTTTTGTTAACCTTTTTTTTAAAACACATGATTCTCATTTCCCAATAACCCCTATTTTTGGAAATCTATCCTGTAACAAGGAAAAAGCCAACTGACATTTCAACCATTTCTGATTGCATATGTAGCTTATATGCCACATAAGTATTTCTCTACTTATCTATAAAGAGGAGGAACTTAGATTTCTTCATTAGTTCTTTTTTTTAGGTGTTTTTTTTTGCAAGGCAAATGGGGTTAAGTGGCTTGCCCAAGGCCACACAGCTAGGTAATTATTAAGTGTCTGAGACCAGATTTGAATCCGGGTACTCCTGACTCCAAGGCCGGTGCTTTATCCACTATGCCACCTAGCCGCCCCATTCTTCATTAGTTCTTTAGCATCAAAATTGGCCATTCATTATTTTCATCTGAGTTCTGATGTCTTTTAGTGATAATGTTCTTTATATTATTGTAGTTTTTGTGTATTGTTCTCTTTGTAGTTTTCTTCATTTTGCATCACAATGCAACTATTCCCAAGTTTTTCTGAATTCCTCATATTTGTCATTTCTCATAGTACAATTATATTCTATTTATAGACTACAATTTGACTAGTCATTTTTTAAATAATTGGCACATATTTTGTTTCCAGGTTTTATTTCTACCATGAAAAGTGCTACTAAGAGTATTTTGGTGTATATATAGAATGCTGACTTTTATTTTTGACCTCTTTATGGTAGATTTCCAGTAGTGGTAACACTGGGTTGAAAGTCAAGCTTATTATTTTTTTTCAAATAATTCCAAATTATTCTCCCCACAAATTAGACAAATTTACTACTCTACTAATAGCATATTGGTGTGCCTATCTTACCACAGCCCTTCCAACATCAACTAATTTCATCTTTTATCAGTTTTGCTAATTTTTGGTAATTAAGTACCTTCTATGAAAATATTTTACAAAAAATAAGCATGTTTTATCAGTTAGCTCTGCTCAAGTTAGTCACATCTAAAGTTTCAAGCATGGATAGTGGATTTTACTGACGTAAAAATACCTGTTAACCTGTTACCATAATATTTAGTTATGGTTCCTTTTGCATAGTGAATAGCAAAAGATTCAAATATAAATTTTTAAGGTAGTTCAATCTGTGCAGTAGGAAACAGGACAAACCTCAGGTACTTTGAAGTATATTCTGTCCCTGGGATGACATAACATCATTGGTTCAATGTAGTATGTCATTGACCTATAGCTTACACTGCTTCGGTCGTTACTGCAGAGTTAGTGTTCAGTGCAGCCATGCAAGAAATAACACATTGACTCCCTGTAGCTAAAGATGATGAATTTTATATGCCTGGCTGTATTTAGAGGGCATGGAGGCTCAGGATATTGATAGGGGAATTCATTAGCCACCCACTCGGAGGAATCATAAGCTTAGATCCTAGTGCTGCCACTATTCCTGCTAAGGTGAGTTACTGCTTTTGTGAGAGATGGCAAAGGAAAGTGTAGGACTATATTAGCCTCAAAGATAAACTTGACAGCTAGTCCAGTAACTTCCCAGTCTGAGGATGACACTTTTGGAACCAGGAGACACTTAAAGTCATTTAGGCAAACTTACCTTAATCCATCAGAGAGTGCTGCCCCCTACACCAGTCAGCCCATACTCATAATTATAGGAAATGGCTGTCATTAAGGTTTCATTCTATTCCTAGCACTGTCACCTGTGACCATAGTCCCTATTTTGTTATTCAGTTTATTTTTGTTCTCACCATGTGCACAATGGAAGAAGTGGTCATGTGTTACTGTCTGACAATGGATGGGACTGATGCTCAATCTTTCAGATATCTTCTAAGTAATTAATATTATAATAGAGTAGCATAGCTACTTTTGTTACCTATTACTTTCACTGTGTGCAGTCTTTTGCCTTTCTGAATAATGCTAACACAATCTCATGTTTTTTTTTTTTCTTTTGGAATTCTAACAAGTTGGTCCCTGAGTTTTGGGGTGGCCATACAAAGGGATAATCAATGTAAGGGACGATGCTTCCTGGAATGGGAGAATGAGAGTCCTGTTGTACTTAGATCTCATATGAAATACTTTGTTTAGTTCTGGGGAATAGTTTTAGAATGATGTTGATGAGCTAGGTTGTTCAGAGGAGAGCAAACAGGATACTAAAGAACCTTGAAGTGATGTCTTGTGATGATCAGTCCAAATTCCTGGGGATGTTTAACTTGTAGAGGATGGGATTTCTTTTGTGGAAATCATTTTAAAATAGGAAAATAGGGTTAACAATTTTCCAGAGATACTTAACACTGTTCTTTGGAAACAAACAGAAATATGTGTGTCTGTAAAAATTTTTAAGACTCAATATGAATTTGGTTGAGTTCAATTTTGACTTAGATCTCCTTTAAATCTGCTTCCATGTTTTATTTAGACATCAATTCTACTTTGTTCCTAAAAAGTTGCTATCACCGATATTACTAAGTTCACTGTGTGATAGTATATAATAGAGGGAGTAGATTTATTCTTTGTTACTTCTAAGGAGAGATTCAGGAACAATATAGAAAAACTGTTGAGACAAATTTAGACTTTAGTTCTGGAAAAATTCCCATTGGTTAGAGCTGTCCAGAAGTGGAATGCCCTGCTTCAAACAGTGGTGAGTTCTTGCTCCTTGAACATCTTCAATGAGAAACTGAATGATCAATATGTTTTTTGGTGTGAGTTAGACTACAAGTCACTTGAATTCCTTCCAAGATTAAAACCATGTAATGTCATGATTCTGTAACAATTGTTGAGGAACCACAAAGTTGAAGGAATGACACTTGAATTTGATAAGTGGATGATGGGACATCAGAGCAGATCCCTAAAGCAGGTATTTTTTAGACTATGAGATACCTTCAAATTTTCTCACCACCTCCCCATCAGGCATGTAGCTTTTGGGATAATACTTTCTTTCCTTCCCACGCTAGAACTCAAATTTGAGGGGGTTAGGAGAGAGTGATCAGTGTATAATTTGAAGTGATACTACCATTTAAAGAAGAATAAAACACTATTAAGATACAAAAGGAAAAATATGGGACTAGAAGTCAAAAAAAACTTGGCCTCTAGTGTCCTTTTTTAATTTTATATCTAACATAAAATGATAATCACGTATCCTGTGGTACAACTGTATCATTAGCTTGCTAGATGATCTCAGGTAAGCCCCTTAACATTTCTGTGCTTCAGTTTCATTGACTAATAAATTGTGAAAAGCCAGGTCTCGTTTTTGATAGCTCTACTTCCATGTGTAGATTAGGAAATTTAAGTCAAAAGAGATAAAGTAACTTTGCTACAGATTATATAAATTAAGAAAAAAATAAGCATGTATTAAATACCTACTATGTACCAAACCCGAAGTGCTTTTAAAAAATCCAAAACAAATAATCATTTGATCCTCACAACATCTCTGGAAATAAGTGCTATGGTAATCCTCATTTTACAGTTGAGGAAACTGAGGCAGACAGAGATTAAGTTATGCCCAGGGTCATATAGCCAGGGTCATATAGCTCATAAAGCATTTGAATTTAGATCTTCCTGAATCCAGGTCAAATATTCAATGCACTTTCCTAGGTCATTCACATTATCATTTTATCTTTAATATATGAGGAGGCTTTCTATTTTTTTCCTGCTATAAAGTTCCAAGATTCTAACTCCTCTGGTGCTGGATTATCTCTTTGGGCTATACTTAGTTGAGCAGGACTCTTTTTAGCTTTTTGCCAGTGATCACAGTTCCATGAAGCATGAGATTTGATTATCCTTATCATTATCTTAGCTTGGATAGCTGTGTATGTTATTAGTGGTCATAAAATTATCTAGCGCTTTCATAAATGCACACTACCATATTTATAGGAGTGACCTCTTTGGATAATAAACTCTACAGGTTAGCTGTATACAGCACAGAGAAGCATTTCTTTAACTGCTGGCACAATTTCTCATACAGCCCAGTCTATCTTGTTTTGTTTTGGGTGATAGTTTTTATGTGAGGAAATGAAGAATTGTCCCCCCCCACTATCAAGATAATGATTAATTGTGTGCTGTACATATTGCTTTGGATATTACCCCCCTTTTGTGATCTTCTTAGATATGGTAAACTTATTAGAATATCAGTGATAGCAACTTTCCAGGAACAAAGTACAATTGATAAACCTAAATAAAACTTGAAGCAGATTTAAAAGAGATAGAAGTCAAAATTGAACTCAACCAAATTTATATTGAATCATAAAAATCTTTACAGGCTTACATATTCCTGTTTGCATCCTAAGAACAGTGCTGAGTATCTCTGGAAAACTGTTAACCCTATTTTCCGATTTCAAATAGTTTCCACGAAGGAAATCTACTATAATTCCTTATGGCATTGTGATTCCAGTGATAGAGATCATATGCCTTTACTTGAATGAACCTTTTTCAGGTTGTTCTCTAAAATTGGAGACTTAAATATAATTCTTACATTAAAATAATTCCAGCTCTTTTATCTTGGTATTTAAAGGACACATTGTCCACATTCTTGACTTTATAATGATTGTCCCCCAATTTTGGAATGCTGTTTCTTCTGATCTCTACCTATTAGCCTGGATTCCTTTAAGACAACTCAAACGTTCCTCCAGGATGGAGGAATTCTACCCTTCCTTATGATATTCCTTTTGAAGTAAATGAAAAACTCCCAAAAGATAGAATTTCTGGATGATTAATAATCAATTTATTAGTTAGACTAGCTGGTAATCAATAAATTGATAGTGGTTTCTTTTCATAACAAAACACCCCCCCCCCCCCCAGTAGAGATCCCGAGTGCTTTAAACCCCTTTCTGAAAGGGAATGTCAAGTTGAAAAAAATCAACCCTGACTGGAGAATGAAGGCTAAAAGTTTTTAGCTCCTCCTACTGTGAACATGGCTCCTAGAAAATGCTCATTGATTAATGAATTGATTCCAATGGTGTGGACCCTACCTTTTGTGACAAAGACCTTTACTTTTTGTGAGTTACTGTCGCAAACACCCACACACCCACACACACACACACACATTACTCACACATCATTTGGTGTTTAATCTTTTAGTGACTGTCCCAGCTAAATTTTACCAGACTTGTCCTTCAATAATTTATGGTGAGTTTATAGATAAACTTTATTGAAGCCTTTCAGGCCTGGTTAAGACCCAACACATCATGCACCCACTCCCAAGATAGCTTTGGAGCAAGCAGGGCTACCTCTGAAAAACATTGAGGCACTTTAATAAGATTTCAGTAGAGGACATGCTAGTGGGTGGGGGGAACCTTCAAATACAGGTGCTGGAGAACATAAAGTGAACCTGCAAAAGACAGTTTCAAATCTAAGCTGTCTGCAAGTGAACATCTAATTTTCTAAATTTCTACTATAAACCACACAAGATTAGTTTTTGCACTGCAGCACTTGAAATCTATCTTTCTTAGCTAAGTTTAACAGGCAATGCTAGGGTACAAGAAAAATTCAATTGCCCCCAAATATCCCCCTCCCATTTAATGAAATGGGGCATAGTTGTTCCAGTCACTTGTCCCAGATTGATATCTGAATCTTTGTCACTAAATATGATTAGTGTTTAATCATAGGGCATAGATTTAGAGCTAGAAGGGACCTTAGAGGTCCTTTAGTCTAATCTCTTCATTTTACAGACAAGGAAACAAGCTTAGAGAGAGAATGAGTGATGCTCAAGATTATTGTTAACAAGTAGGAGAGGCAAAATTTTAACCCGTCTTTCTCTCTCCAAGACCACTGTAGTATTTACTATTTCATATTGCTTCTTTGTCATCTACGCAACCTTTCACTTGCAAATAAAGAAAAAGAGGCCCAGAGAACTTATTTGTCTTCACTAACATCACATAAATATAGTGAATGGTAAAGTCAGGCTTCAGGAATTCTGATCTTCTGACTTCAGTCCTCTTTCCACTGCACCACATAACCTCCTCATCAATATATTAGAGATCCTTTTTGGTCTGCTTCTGAAATAGTGAAGCTTAAATCTAATAGTAGGGCTCATGGAGTTTGATATACCATAGAGATAATGGCAACTCCCTTTTAGTCAGTCAATGGGTAAATATTTATTAGATGCCTATTTTTGGTCCAAGAATTGTGCTTAATGCTAGGCAGGGGAGGAGAGAGAGACAGACAGAGAGGGAGAGAGAGACAGATGGGGGGGGAGAGACAGACAGACAGACAGAGAGACAGACAGAGAGGGAGAGAGAGAGACAGACAGACAGACAGACACAGAGAGACAGACAGACACAGAGAGACAGACAGACAGAGAGACAGACAGAGATAGACAGACACAGAGAGAGAGAGAGACAGAGACAGACAGACACAGAGAGAGAAACAGACGGAGACAGAGAGAGAGAGACAGACAGACAGAGAGACAGACAGACAGAGAGACAGAAAGAGACAGAGACAGACAGAGAGACAGAGAGAGACAGAGAGACAGACAGAGAGAGAGAGAGAGAGACAAAGAGAGACAGACAGATAGAGAGAGAGACAGACAGGCAGAGAGACAGACACAGAGAAAAAGAGACAGACAGACAGACGGACAGAGAGAGAGAGACAGACAGAAAGAGAGAGAGAAGGAAGAAAAGAATTCACCTATTATTTTTCAAATGTAGTCATTTTAAAGAGGAAAGATAAAATCTCTCCAAAGGTCTAATAGCTAAAATAGACTATAGCACATGGCAGGAAATGTAAAATGCCACCCTTAACTGCAGGTAGGATGTAGGTGGGTGGAATGCAATTATCCAATTTAGAATTAGCCAGGGATAGCAGGGTTTAATACCCTACCTTTGTGAAAAGCAGCATGGATTCCATAATGAATACAAGCACTCAAGGCCTCTGGTCTTTGGGTCATTATTAAAAAGTAACAGGCTTATGCTTTTAGCTGCCTATTGCTGCTGCCAGTGTTGACTTACCTGTTGGCCAATGACTTCACTGAAAGCAATGTAGTTGGAATTCCTTGCTCAGCCCTGCTCCTTTTCTTAGAAATTTCTTTGACTACTGCCTAACTTTCATATGTATCCAACATCCACATTTTCACAAACCCTTAAATAACACACTAGTACAGCATAATATAATCAGTAACCACTGAGACAGATAAATGCCATTTACAGAACTGTTTGCTCCATTTTTTACTTAGATCTGCTTTTGTTCCCCAGTCCATATATTGACCTTGCTTTCTCTTGTATTTATTTTCATTTGTATAATAATAATATTTATCCTTCATTTTTTGAAGAAGACCACATCAGGGAGGTGATACCATGAGAAGCACATGAACCAGATTTGAGTGTGGAGGGGGATGTTCTGCTAGTCAACAAACCTCACTTTCTCCTTCAGAGTCATCTGGGTCTCATGGCCAGATATAAATCAGGATAACTGGAGATGGCCCTGGAAGTGAAGCAATCAGGGTTAAGTGATTTGTCCATGGTCACACAACTGGTAAATGTTTGAGGTCAAATTTGAAACCAGAACCTCCTGACCTGAGAGCCAGTATTCTACCCATTGAGCCATCTAGCAGCCCTTTACATTTAAAAGTTATATATATATACATACATATATATATATGTATGTATATATATACATATATATAAAATGCAATTTCCCATAATATGATGATGCTATAAAATATGATGTAATAATATATTGTATGTAATTAACACAATATATATTATTGATAACTTTTGTTTTTAAATAACCTACAAATCCAGATATCCTTTGTTTTTGTTGTTCAGTCAGATTCTTTGTGAATGCATTTGAAGTTTTCTCAGTAAAGATACTAGAGTGGTTTGTCATTTCCTATTCCAACTCATTTTACAGATCAGGAGACTGAGACAAACAGGGTTAAGAACTTCTGTGGGGATATAAACAGTTAATATGTATCTGAGGCTGGATTTGAACTCAAATCTTCCTGACTCCAGACCAGATATTCTATCCACTGAGTCACTTTAGTGCTCAACAACCTTTGTAATAGAATAACTAAAGAGAAAGGAAAACTGCATTTCAGCAACAATGCCTAACATCCCTCAAGTCTGACATTATAGGTGATATTTTATACCCACAGACCCCCACCCCCCCATGTCTGCAAAGAAGGGAGGAAGATTTTGTATCTTTTTTCAAGATCATTCCCTGAGTAGATAATTTCTTCTTTATAGTTAACTAAATATTAAGAATAAACCAAATGATGTACCATGCTTTCTCTCATTTTTTCCAAATTGAGATGCCTTATTTAAGTTAGATTTCTGTAAATGTACAAGAAGAGTTATTACATAGCACTTATTTAAATGATAAAAACAATGCTCTGCATGTGTGTCAGATCCGTAAGTTTCTTCAAAGGAGAGTGAAATTGAGGCAATTTGGTCCATCAGAAAGAGTATTGGTTCTGAAATCAACAGCCCTGGTTTTGAATCCCAACTCTGACATTTATTAGCTAGAAAAACTTAGGAAAGTCACTTACCTTCTCTGACCCTCAGCTCTTCTCTCTAAATGGGAATAATACTATTTCACCAAAATATAACCTAACTTAAAAGGGTTATGGGGTGGGGGGAAGAATGTGAGTTATTATCATAATAATCTGAGGTCTCCAAAATATTTGCCTGGTTCATGACCTCATGGTTAATCTAGAACCCTTACCTTCTACTTTATTAGTGATATTGGCTGCTGACTTTTTCCTACTTCATGTTTGAAGTTTCCTCCTTCATGTTTGATAAGTCCTCCCTCTGAGGTAGCTACTTTCTAAGACAGCAATATCAATAAATAGAATTGTTTTCCCCTTGCTTTCTGTACATACTGTCTGAATTAGAATGTTTCAGTTCCTCTCTTAGGGAGTCTGCTCTCTGATGATAAAAAAGAACGTTTTTACCCCCTGAAAATTTTTGCTTTAACATCCTTCTATTGCTACAGGCCATTGCTTCTAGCCATATAATCATCTGAGATAAATTTTTCTTCCCCTTTAATTATATTATTAGTTTGAAGATATTTATAAGATAAGATCATGTGCCTTGTTTACCACACTCACGCCCACAGACAGTCACACTTTTCTAAATTTTATAAATTTAGCACCTACTAAATGCTTTAATTTTAACTTGGATTACTTCTTTTGTTTCTCATTGTTGTTTGGTTTTTTGTTGTTGTTTTCTTCCTTCTGATATTTCATCATCTTTCCTAAACTGAGGAGATCAGAAATCATATCTGATAGTCTAGGCATCTCTGAGTTTTTCTGGTTGTACAGAATGAAATACAGAAAAGGTATTACTTTAAAATTTTCACACTAATTGCATTTTGAAGAAATAAACAAAATATCAAAATAGGATATTGTCAAGCTACTTTCTGATAATTTATATAGATTTTTGCCAGCATCCTGTTTAAAAATAATCCTTCTGAAAACTGAAGTAATAAACTGCTGTATTTTTGAGCACTAAAAAAAATAAAAACAACAAACAAAAATCCTATTTGATCTCCTGGCTTCTACTTAAAGTAATATCATCTCTGCATTCTTACTTTGAATATAGATTTTGTAGCAGGGACTTGTGCAGAAGTTATTTGAGTCCAAGTGATTTTAGTTGTTGATTGATAGTCTGTTTCTACAGTACCTTTCTAAGACATCAAGAATTTGAAAGCTTTGTGATGCTCTTTCTTTTAGGTCTTTGTGTAGAAATCAGCATTATATGTTTGGTTTAAGAAAAATAAAACCCAACACAAACCCCAGCTATGACATGTACTCTTTCAACATCCCTACAGGGAGAAGCAGGAAGGTCAGATGCAAAGCTTCTGATGCTGGTTATGTTTCATTGATTCAGTAAAAGACCTGCCCGGAAGTGTCTTTTGCATGAGGTTTTGGTTGCAAGCTCCAGTGAGTGTTATGAAAGAACAAAGATTTAGATTGGCCTGCAGGGGGAAGGGGAAAGATCTGCTCCAGTTCAAAAGTTGCCTTGCTCATCAGAATTGTCTAGTAGGAATCACAGACCTGTGGAACTAGAATGAACCATGGAGACCACTGGTCTAATTCCCTAATTAAACAGATGAGAAAACAGGACCAGAGAGGTTATGTAATTCAGTTTCATGGCTAATCTTGTTTCAGTCAGTCCTAAAACTTAATTCTTTTGATTCAATCCAGTGTGATATTTAAAATTAAAGCTGGAAAGGACCTTAGAAGTCACCTAATCTGTTTTGTTTTATTGATAAGGAAACAAATCCACAGAGGTTATGTATTAGTGCTTTTTTTTAAATTCCCACAATGCCTGTCACAATTGAGGCCTTAATAAATGCTTATTGATTACTTACAATATAAAAAAGAAGCAAGGTACCATGGTAGATAGAGCATTAGACTTGGAATCTGGAAGACCCAAGTTCAAATTTGACCCCAGGCTTTTCTTAGCTGTATAATCCTGGACAAGTCACCCTTGCCTCAGTTTCCTCATATGCAAAATGGAAGTAATATAACTAACCACTTAGGATTTTAGGAAAACTAAGAAATCTGTAAAGCACTTTTCAAAGCTCCAATATACTGTATTAATGCTAGCTATTATCATTATTAATACATATTCAATTCCCATTTTGTTGGAAAGGAACCTTGATATGCAAGCTAAACATCAACAAAGCTTCTAATCTCCCTCATCATTTCTTAATTCCATATTTCTCAAAACATCTGTGACTTTTAGAAACAGAGATGAAGCATGGTGAAAGTATAAAGTTTATTTAGTCAACATTTATTAAGACACTTTACTAAGCAATGGAGATACAAAGAAAGGGGGAAAAAACTAGTCCCTGTCCTTAAGGAATTTACATTTTAATGGGAGAGATAATGTGCAAAAAATTGGGTATGCAAGATATACAGTATAAATGGCAGATAATTTCAGACAGAATGTACTAACTTGGACTGAAGAGATATGGGAGATGGAGGGGGATGGAACTAGGAAATGCCTCCACAGAAGGTGAGACTTGAGCTGAGCTTTCAAGGGAAGGAAGGAGGCAACCTGGAAAGAAACACTTCATTTAAGGAATGATCATTTACCTCTTTCTGGATTCTTGACTGTGGAAGAATCTGTGTCACAACCTTAATTCTATATGTAGTCCCCTTCCCCCAGTCCCCTGGAGTGCTCATTTTTTCTCTAGCTTTCAGGAGCAAGGAGTGTTATTAAATGATAAGGGGACCTGCTTTCTGGTTTCATATTGTGAGAGACTGGGAAACAATACATGTTTTGACACATTAGACAGCATGTTAGCTCTGATTATAAGAGCTCCATATCAGAAAGGAAATCATATGACAGGACTGCTATGACTGGGAAGCCACAGTCCTTTAGGGAGGGAGGGGGAGGTTATTAATGGGCTTCATACCTTTGAGGACAGATCGCCATGTCTGCACGGATGAGATAATTGGAGATAAGTCACTTATCATAAACAAAGTATCCACACCTAAGGACTGGTAGTTACATCTGTGGTCCTCAGCAAGTCTCAGACTCGGAACAAGAGAAACCTGTAATAGTGATAGGAGATGCTTTGCTGCAGTTCACTATGTATCATCACCCTTTGGTACTTTGGCAGGCAATGTGGTATGGTGGAAAAGCTCAGATTAGGGGAGAGGGGTGATGGTGAGAAGATTTATGGTTGATTCACTGTTTAGCCACTAGCCAACTGTGTAATCCTGGGCAAATCATTTAAAATCTCAGAACCTAAATTTCCTCATCTCTGAAATGGGGAACACAATAACTGATCCTTGCTCACTTCATAGAATTACTGCAATGATCATTTTTAAAGTGAAAAATGTAGATGCTAAATAAATGTAAGTTTGCTTTGTTGTTTAATACTTGCTTTTATGGTGGCCATGTGGTGTGGGAAAAAGATCAATGAATTTGGGATCTGACAACCTGGGATCAAATTCTCACTCTCCTACTTATTGACTATGTGAACATAGGCAAGATACTTCTCTGAACATGTTTCCTTATGTATCAAGTGATGCTGTGGACTAAAAGATCTTTTAGGGTTCCCTCCAATTTCAAATTTTATAATGCTGACAATAGAGTCAGTCCTGGATTCACAAACACTGGGATTCAAGATTAACCTCTGACTGTGTGAGCCTACATGAGTCTTTAACCTTTCAGTGTCCCTAGGCATCTCTTTAAGATAAATTAAAGAGCAAGTAGGAATGTGATTTGATAGAAGGGAGACCTTTCTCTGTGGGTGTTGGGGGTAGTAGAAGAGTTGTTACTTTCTAGAACAAATCTCTTTTAAAGCTTACATGAGCTTAATCATATCTCCAAGAGTCAACACACTTTTCTGAATTTCTCCTTACCTTTAGAATATAATGCATAACTTGACTTTTTTCAGGCTGTCTTCCTTGATTGATTCTATATTGAAAGTTCTTTCACCATGTTACCCATCTGCTCCTTTTTGCACTAATTGTCTCAGTTACTTTTAAAAGTAATTTTTAAGTCTTTTTATATCTCGTTTTCTGTATCTTTTACAGTACCCTAAACTCCAGGTATTCATCCCTATTGTTTCATTTGTATCCTTTCTGCTCTATCTTAGCATTAATTTTGATGATGAATATGTAGTTTTTGTATTTTTGTAACTTAACCTTAGATACTTACTTAGCTAGGTGACTATGACCATGACTGCCTTGAGTTTCAGTTTATATAATGGAAAAATATAAATATATATATAAATATAAATATATATATAAGGTATAAAAATATAATGTAATATAAATATAATATAAAATATAAATTAATATATAATGTAAAAATATGTAATATATAAAATGGAAATTTTACACTTATAATACTTACTAAAAACCATAGACTTATAGCAGGAAGGACTTCAGTGGCAGCAACCAACACTCACATTTTAAAGATGAGTAACCATAGACTTATAGCAGGAAGGACTTCAGTGGCAGCAACCAACACTCACATTTTAAAGATGAGTAAAATGAGGCTCAGAAAGGTCCCCCAGGAATTTTCTTGATTCAAAATCTACCATTCTAATTACCATTTTGCAAGGCTTTTATGAGGCTCAAATAAGAAAATGTATGTGTGTGTAAATATACATATACATATATAACATATATACTTTAAAATGGTGTAGCTATCACTTATAATCAATATTATTAATAAGCATAAAATTGGTTTTAAAATAATCTCATTTTTAATTCTCTTTTAAAATTTTTATGCTGAGGTAAAGGGAGAGAAATAGATGATGGGAGGGGAAGTGTCCACATACACATACACAAACATATACACACATGCACACACACATGCACATACACACAAAGAAAGCATCAACTTTAGCAGTAGTAAAGGGAATGTTAAAAAGCTGCTTCTAAGAGAAATTATATTTGTATATGGAGATTTATTTGTACTTTGCATTAATAGTGAAATGAAGCAGAAGATAAAATGAGCCTATGTCTCAGCTTCATGTTTAAAAATTAACCTTCATAAAAAGTATCTGTGACTTGAAACCTGGGTACAGACATTTTGTGAATTCAAATTATGTAAATTCAACTTTATATAAAAAATTCTGAAAGAAACCTGAGTGAGAAATCTAAAGGAGGATCTTATTGAGCTGCAAGCTACAAAGATTGCAGAAGAGAAGTGAGTTTCAGAACCCAGGATAAAAACAAGATTCAAAACAAAACAGTTTGCAGAAGTATTTCTTCATCTGGGTGAATTTTTTCTCATGTTGTAAAGATGGATCCAAATACTTCAAGACTTTTAAGGGTTGAAAGTCTAATTCGGATTGCTATCTAGTCAAATATTTGTGGAGGGAAATGTCACTGTACTATCATTTCTTGACAACTTCATTAAAAAAAAAGTTGAAGGCTAGTTGCTATGGGTGAGAAAGGAGCAGCATACTACACATCTATGTTAACTTTATTTTACAATACCGTGTATGCTTTATTATTAATTTTGCCCTTCATTTCATAATTCTATTTAATAGTTTGGTAAAATATGTAATATGTCTGGATTTTAGGACATTTTATGCATGAAGGCATTATTTTGTGTATACCTTTGCTATATAGGCTAAGTGAAGTGGATGGGTAGGGGCAAATTCACATTATATAACATTAATTTATATAGAGGTTAGTGGAATTGTCCATTTATGTAAAACAAAAACATTCTTCATTTCTCATAACTTTATTTTCATTTTTTAATTTCTATTCCTACTATTCAAATGTTGCATTCTTTTCTAGATAGAGGAAATGACTTCTTGATGGGAAAGTGTAGTATTTTTCAGCTTGAGTAAATGTCAAGTTGAGTAACTCAAGACTGTCCCTAACCCTATTCTGTTTCTGTTCTATTTAATCAGTGACTTAAATGGATGTAAGCATGCCTGAATGAATGAATGAGCATTTCTTTAGAGTTTACAATTTATTTAGAATTTACATTCTTCTAAGCACTGGGAAGACAAAGTCAGTGAGAGGCAATGGTCATATGATATTTGTGGATGATGTAAATTTGGGAGGGATAGCTGATAAACTGGATAAAAGAATCTATATAAAATACAATTTGATAATAAGGATAATAGGTCAAATTTTAATGAATTAAAATTTAACTGGTCATACATGTCATTCATTCAATAGTTGTCATCTATTGAAGAGACATTGGTAAGTTCAGGTATTCCAGAGTATTGTTATGATAGTGAAAGGATTTGAAACCATGTCTTGCAAATAAAAATATGTTGGAAACAAGGTTATATAGGCTGAAGAATGGGAGATTAGAGAGACATAGCTATCATCCTCAAATATTTAAAGAGTGGTCATGTCTAAGAGAGAAAATTATCTATAGTCTTCTTGGCTTGTTGGTTCAGGGTTTATGGGAAGGGGAAGTCTAGGGCCTTCAGGGAAATAGATTTAGTCCTGAGAGAAGGGAAAACCATGTAACATATGACTTTATTTAAAATTGGTTTGTTGCTGTTGTCCAGTGATTTCTATTGCGTCCTACTCTTCATAGCCCCAGTTGGATTTTTTTTTGATAAATATACTTGAATAGTTTGTTATTGCCTTGTCCAGCTCATTTTACAGATGAGGAAACTAAGGCAAACAGAATTAGATGACTTGTCCAAGATCGCTAGTAAGTAACCAGATTTTAATTCAGGAAGATGATATTTTCTGACTCCAAACATAACATTCTATCCACTTTATCTTGCTGTTTCAAAATTGATAGGGTAGTCCTATAAAAAGCAAATATCCTATCCCTGGCACTTTTCAAGCAGAGACTGAATAACTCTTTGTCAGGAATGTTGACTGTATCTTTCTCCTGGACTATTATTTCAGGAAAGATTCCATTACCTAGGACCTAGAGGAGTAATCAACATCCTTCTTGTTTACCCGTGCTACTTTTAGAAATGTGTGCTGCTAATATTACTCAAACTTTCTTCTTCAAAGTTCAGACCTTCTGACTACACTATTCTTTCTCTGTTCTTGTTGTTGTCATCTTCTGGCCTTTATAGCATTCTTTCCTCTTTCCTGATTATTTCTGCAATTAAAAGATTCTAGTAGTCTTCAATGCCAAGTCTTCTTCCTTAAATCTCATTGAACTTCAATATCTTGTCAATGTCCCCATGGCATTTAACTGCATTTTCTTTTAGCCACTCACTGGAGTATTCACATCTTAGATCTCATCATCACTTTTAACTATTCTACCTCAAGGACCTTGAATTCTAAATCCTCTTCTATGCTCTTATTTTCCCCATATCTATTCTTAAATCTCTTGTAACCTTTGAATCCTCAGTTATTCTCTATTTCCTTAGTCAATAAATATTGTTCCATTCTCAATTTACTCCCTACTATTCATTCTTGTCAGTCATTTCATCAGTGGTTCCTTGACTTTTCAATTCCTTTCCTAATTGATATTCTTCAGATATATCCTTGATACCTCCAAACAATTAATAATTCCCACTGTACACATCTAGCCTTTTCAGAAAATTTTGAGCAACTGATGGCTATTTGAGGTAATTTGAGGCTGGGTTGTGCTATGTTATCTCAACTGGACTCACATTGTTGTATGATAATTATGTTTATCTTTTTATTACACCCCAAACTACAGCTATTTCAATCCTTTTCCCCAAATATACTTTCTCCATATTTTCAAGAGATGTTCTAAACTCTGACTTTACTAAGAATAATATTTAATGTGAACTTCATTCCTCTAAATCTTTGCTCAACTCTTCCCTTGGAGTTCAGTTTAAAACTAGACTCCTAATCTCTCTGAGCCACAATTTTCATTTCAGTAAAATGAAGAGAATGGACAAGATAAAATTCACACGTCCCTTCTATTCTGGGGTCCTTGGCAAGGTTAGGCAGAGTTCTTGATTACATTGACTCCAATACTCTGCCCTTCTGACACCAAGCATTACCTTTTAAAATATATCTTCCACATCATCTTTCTCCAATAATTGCTTTCCTTTGGCCTAAAATAATGTTCATGCATTCCTTTTCTTAAAAGGAAAAAAAAAATGCTATCACCAACCTTCTTGAGCATTGTCGTATTTCAGTCTTTACTGCTAAAATTCTAGAAATATTTTCTAGATTGGCAGTATCAAACACATGGCCCACAGCATTGCTAAATGTGGCTTAAGTCAGATTAAAATTCAATTGGGGAATACTTACAAGATAAAATACAAAAAAAATAAAATAATATTAATATATTGGTTTTCAATCAATATGCAGCCCGTTAGGATCTTTATTTATGGTTTAATGACCCTGTTTCTTTGCATTTTACACATTGGTCTAGATTTTTCACTCACTCAGTTCCCAAACCTGTTAATCTTTCTTTCCTTCCTTCTATAACTCTCCTGAAAAAAGGCATCTCCAAAGTTACTAATGACTTAGTTATTGTTGGTTATCTTCTTTCTTGATGTTCTCTTCTCCCTTGGCTTTCTATAACCCTGTTCCCACTATTCTCCTTTTCCTATTATGTCTTTCTCTCTAGTTGGTTAATCTCCCCCAATTCCTTAAAGGTGAGAATGATTGGATCATGGGATCTAATATATAAGGATATGTAAGGGGCCCTAGGGCTTTTCTTGTCCAAACTTCTCATTTTGTAATCAGGGAGTTTGCCTTATGTGAAAAGTCTTTGCCTTAGCTTGCCTTATGTCACAAAAGTCATGGATATTTGCACTGGAAAATGAAATCAGGACCTATGATTCCAATTTCAGTCTTCTTTACAATGTACTCCAAGGCTATCTTTGGGTCTTCTCCCTTTCTGTACACTTTCCTTTAGAAATCTTATATACTTTTACAATTTTAGTTGACACACACACACACACAGACACATACACACACACACACACATATGTGTGTGTGTGCATATGTGTATATGTATAAACTTCCAAGTCTATGTATGTACTACAGACCTTTCTCCTTTGGTCAGTGTTTCCAACTAGCTGCTGGATTTTTCCACTTCTGTGTCTTTCTAGCACATTAAACTTATTCTACTCTAAAAGGTGGCATAATAGATGGTGTTCTGGGTTTGGAATCAGGTAACTCTGAAGTCATATTCTGTCTTTGACACTTACTAGCTATATGACTCTGAATGGACAAATCACTGAATTTATTCCTAACTTCTTGTTTCTTCATCTGTAAAATTAGAGGGTTGGATTCAGTGGTCTCAAGGACCTTACTTGCTCTCTTAAATTTGTGGTCCTGCTATCTAAATTTAAAATGTCCTTCCTAAAATCTGCCCTTTCATTGTCAATGAGAATTAAACCTAGTTCAACTTTGACCCTCTTTCCAGCCTGTACCCACCCAATCCATAGTTATATCTAATTACCAAAGGCATTACTTTATGAATGTTATTGCATTTGATTCTCATATAACTCTGTGAGATAGGTACTATTTTTCTCATTTTATAGTTGAGGAAACAGAGGAAAAGAGAAGTTAAATGTCTAGGGGCACATATAGCTAGTAAGTAAATGAGACTTGGTCTGAATTCCAGTCTGATTCCAAGCCTAGCACTCTATCCATTAAACCTTCAAGTTGCCCACAAGTAAAAAGAAAGACAGCTCTTTCCCTTGAGGAGCTTATAATGTAGTAGGGTAAGGCATCATATAATGGAAAGCTGAGAAGAATAGAGCAGAAAAGAAGAGGTGCCTGCACTGGAAAATGCTGAAGAAAAATGTCAGGGAAATCAGTTGCTAAGTCCAGATAAGAATAAAAGTAAGAATCTGGCTTGAGTTTTGTTTTTGTTATTGAATTGTTTCAGTTGTATCTGATTCTCTATGACCTCATTTGGGGTTTTCTTGACAAAGATACAGGAGTGGTTTGCCATTTCCTTCTCCAGCTCAATTTATAGATGAGGAAAGTGAGGCAGGGTCATACCATTAGTGCCGGGTTTTTATTCACAACGCCGGCTTCTTTATGCTAGTCCGTCCTCTTACTCACCAGTCCAACGCGTGATGAGTCTTCGGGGTACCTCCGGCCCCCACTCTTTGATGGGGGAAGAACCAGACAGAGCGCCTGAGGTGGGTAATGAGTCTTTATTCTTCTGTGATCACATTCCCGCTCCCCCCCACCTCTCAGCAGACACTTTTATCCCCTCTGTCCTCCCTCCCATGAACTCTTACTCAATGAGGGGCCGAGTTCTGTAACATTCCCTTATAAGGTGATTATGTTTCCCCCTCTAAGCGACCGCCAAGCCTCTTCCCCCCGCCCCCAACATCTCCCCCTTTCTGTTTTACAAGGTTATCACTTGGTGTGACCTTAAGCGGTGCTGAGGTTAGCCTTAAGCGGTGTCATTTCTACTGGCCTCTGATAGCCGGGGGCGAGGAACCCTGTCTTAGGTCGTCATCTCCTTCAACCCAGGACCTTGCCCGTCCTAGGCGCCCGACACCCTCAGGGCCTGTCTTAGGTGGCTGGGTCAGGAGAAGTTGCCCGTCTTGGGGTTTACCTCGTCTTACCCCTAGGTGTCACATGTCATGCATGGCGGCTAGCCAGACTTGGGGATCCGCCGGGGGGCGAGGAACCCTGTCTTAGGTCATCTCCTTCAACCCAGGACCTTGCCCGTCTTAGGTGGCTGGGTCAGGAGAAGTTGCCCGTCTTGGGGTTTACCTCGTCTTACCCCTAGGTGTCACACGTCATGCATGGCGGCTAGCCAGACTTGGGGATCCTCCCCCGTCTCCATGGCCATGAAGGCTTTCTGAGTAAGAAGCATATAGCCCCTCTGTCGCCTAGCTAGGCGGCAGAAACAGACAACAAGTAGGGTGATTCCCAGAATCAGCGTCCTTGTTCACCCTCAAGGGGGTATCCTCCCGCCATCTGGCAATCCCTCCATGGTATGGAATCCTCGATGTCTTCCCCTGTGGCCACACATGAGGGGCCCCACCGAGGCAGAAGGGAGCCCCATCGATGTATTGGTCACTAGCAGGCGAGGGTAGATCGGGGAGTTCCGTGCTACCGGAAGGGGGAGAGGGAATAACTCGGAGTATTCCCCATGTCGGATTTCCTTCAGATGGAGCACCTCCAAGGATCCCTACGATGATCAGAAGGCCTGAAAAAGAAAGAAATTCCTCTCACCCCGTAGGGTTGGGCATTAATCAAGGTCTCTTATCTTGTAAACAGGGAGCCATCTTTCTGGCTCTTCTATCTTATCCTCGGGATGAAATGACAGGTGGCCCTGTCTTCTGTTCTTTACTGTTACAGGGCCATGCCAACCTCCCTCTTCATCTCTCCACATGACTTTAGAGCCTGGTAGGGCCTTGGTGGGAGAGGGCAGGAGCGTTGGTTTTTTTCTTAGCATGTCCTTTTGGGGAGAAAAATCTCTGGGCGGCTGTAGTGCCGTCATCCCTGACTTGTAGGAAATTCATGGTAAATAGTACCTGAGACAGGTCTGAATGGGTCAGTGACCTGCCAACTCCCCCTTTCTGTTTAAAAAGATAGGATGTAGCAGAGTATCCATGTAAAGCTGGCACAGGGTGGGGCTATTGGCCATTCCCTGAGGTAGGACGGTGAACTGATAACGTTTACTGGGGGCTTGGAAATTGATCGCGGGGAGGGAAAAGGCAAATTTTTCTTTGTCCTCCGGGTGGAGGGGAATGCTATAGAAGCAGTCTTTAACATCAATCACTATAATAGTCCACCCTTGCGGGACTGCAGTGGGCATAGGGAGACCAGGTTGGAGGGTCCCCATGGGTACCATGTTGGCATTTACTGCCCGAAGATCAATCAACATTCTCCAACTCCCCCCTTTCTTTTTTATGACAAAGACGGGGGAGTTATACGGGCTAAGGGACGGTTCCACTTTGTTCTCGTGCAGGAGGGTCATTACTATGTCTGTGAGGGCGATGAGCTTTTCTTTTGTCAGGGGCCACTGCTCAACCCAAATAGGTTTCTTATTAATCCATGTTATTCTGGGGGAAAAGCTCATCTCTAGAGTGGCCCCAATTAATTTCCCCGCAGGCTATCAGGGGTGGCAAGTGTCAGGTTAAGCTGGCTCAAGATATCTCTACCCCATAATGCATAAGGGAGGTCAGGTAGGCACAGTGGGGTGAAGAGTCCAGATTCTTCCAAAGCTGACCACCGTAAGGCGTGTGCTGCTTTCATGGCAGATCTATTGCCCCCCACCCCCGTCACTGCTTGAGGGCTCTGTAGGAGTGGCCACTCGCGCCTCCACTGTCCCCTATTTATGACAGAGCAATCGGCTCCAGTGTCAATTATCCCTTCGAGCTTCTGATTTTCCACCGTGACGGTTAACAGTGGTCGCCCAGAGCTGACCGGGTGGACCCAGTTCACATGAGCGGGAGGGGCCCGCAAGGGCAGCGCCTTTCCTACCTCTTGGCCCTGTTTTACCAAGGTGGGGAAGGGGTGGGGGTTTGTGACCCTTACGGATGTGGGACTTCCGGGACCAAAAATGACCTGGGTATGGGTGACTAAGTCCACACATCTCTCAGCCCCTGTGATGAGCGCTGGGAAAATATTTAGCTCAATGGGAATCATCGAGGTTTCCCAAGGCCCGATCTCTCTCTGCTGTGTCCCTTCTCTATAGTCAACCCTCACGGGGATAGTCACAGTAATGGGGCCGCTGTCTTCGAGCACGGGGGGGGGGGCCCCGCGGCCGGGCCCCTCCCTTTCCCTTTTCCCGACTTCCCTTTGGATCGGCAGAACCTGGCTATGTGACCTGGCTTTCCACAGGAATAACAGGTCGGAACTGAAGTGGAGGGGGGCCGCTGCCTGCACTGTGCTTTGAGGTGCCCTGGCTTTCCCGCACCCAAAACAGGTGGGTCTCACCTGCATACCGTGAAGGGCGGTCAGGAGGCTATCCTCCCGGTTCTCCATGGCAGTCACTAAGGCTTGAATTGAATCCTCGCTGGGCATGTCCAGCAATTTGTCAACAATTTCTTCTAATGAAGCGTCGGGGGGAAGGCTGCTAATGGCTGCGATCCCTTTGGGGCGAAGACCCTCTTTAATCAATTGTCTCATAAGTAGATCAGATCCCGGGGTGTCTCCCATTATACGAGTCACTGTCTCTTTAACCTCGTTCACAAATGAGAGGGGTGTCTGATCTGCTCTCTGCTTCAGCCCAACCAACTTCTGTGTGGCTCTCCCCCCTTTCATGGCTCCAATCTTATCCCAAGCTGCAACATGTGTTTCTTTAACAGTCTCTAGCTCAAACTGGCCATACTGGGCCTGAACAGCAGGGTCAGTATAGGCTCCAGTTCCACACAGGAGGTCAATGGCTAAATCCAGGGGAGTATAACCCCGGGATTTTGCCAGCTTAGAGGCCTCTCTGCGGGCCTGAGCCTTAAAAGCTAAATATAAGGAGGCATCTAGGCACGCGGCTGCAATTTCGTCAAAGTCAGCAGGGGTCCAAGGGTGCGTAGCAAAGAGGTTTTGCATCAGTCTTTTTACATAAGGGGAGCTTGGGCCGTATTTAGTCACGGCCTCCTTAAGTTCCTTAAGCATCTTAAAAGGGACAGGGCGGTAGTCTCGGGCTCCGGTAAGGGGGTCCGTAAATACCGGGTAGAGGCCCCAGTCATCCCACTCCACCTCCTCCCCTTTCTCTATTGCTATGGAGGCACTGGTGGCAAGTAGGCCGGATGGGCAGAGCCCTTGAGGGGATCTCTGAAGGGCGGACAAGGAACATGGGGGATTTTTTGCCTCTGTTTCCTGGCTGGCCCGCCAAGCCTGGGGCGCGGCAGCTGTCCAATCAGCGCGGACTTCTCCCTCCTCGTCAGCAGCCTCCCGGTCCCACCTACTCACGCTCCTCTTCCTGCCACCCCTGAGGACTGTTTGCACCCCTCCCTTCCCGCGCTCGGAAACTTCCGGCCCTGAATCTCTAAGTGCGCCACATTCATCGCCCTCCCCCTTTTCATTCTGTCTCGGTAAGGAGGGGCATGCGGCATTTTCTTCTCCCTGGGGGCCCCTTGTTCCCCCATTGTTTCTTCTAAGTTCCTCCCACGGATACAGGGGAGGGGGGTGGCCTTCCCTCTTCCTCTGAGCTCTCTGAATCCGATCCCGCCAACGAGCTACCCACCTGAGTGCTGATTGTTCGTGCCAAAGTCACCTTCTGGGGATGCAGGGCTGCATCCACTATCTTATACACTGTAAAATCCTTGGGGGTCAGTTTTCCCGGGCAGGTGTCATTATAGGAGGCCATCTGCTGCCCTACCACCTTCCATTTATCTGGTTGGATCCCACTATGTTGCACCCAAGGGCAGATGTTCCAGATATTCTCAACAAAAGCACGGCACGTCTTGATAGGTAATTTACGGCCATGCTTAGCGCAGAGTTTATAAAGCTGCACTGCAACGGCCTCTTTTTCCTCCGGCTCAAAGGCGGGGAATACTATTCCGGCCCCCCATGGTGACAAATGCCACCCTTTTCCCCTCCTCCCACCCAAAGTGAATTTGCCCCAACTGCCAGAATTCCTAATTATGACTCCAGATAGACTGAGCAGACATATGGCTTGCAGGTTCCTCCTTAATTTATTTGCTTAAAACTAGAAGGATCAGAAGCCTTAGGGTATTCCTATTTTCATTGTGACTGAAATTGCTGCTTCCACTGCCTAAACTATAATGTTTTTTTTTTAAATGGGGTGGTATTTTCATTTAGTTCCTCTGGAGATATATAGTTTATGAAGTAAATATGTGTATATACAAACTTTAAAATTAACCTTTATTTACTTGATAGTGAGTAAGTATAAAACACCAATGTTATCTACCATACAGAATGTTATAAAAAGATTTGTAATATGATCTATTGAGTACTCTTTAAACTTTAAACTGCTGAAATTCTTCCATGTGGTCCTTAAGAATCATTCTGACCTAAAATAGATTCCACATGCAGGTATTAATGAGTACAATTTGAGAAGCAACATAATATCATTATCCACTGGAAGAAGTTAAAAGTTGAGTCATAATCAAGATTGGTTGCCAGCTTTGCTATTGACCATTTGTAACTGGTAATGTTACTTCCCACAACAAATCTGGGTTCATTTCTGTCCTCTTTCAGGGTCCACTCTCTACTCTCCATCTCACTCTTGTCTGGAGATTTGGGAAGGGAGTTGCAATTTTGTTGAAAGGAATAAGGTGGTGGTATTCTCTGGGGGAAAGACCATTCCTTCTCTTATCTTTAGATTAGGCAGCCTGTTTTCTGTGCCAAACCAACAAATATACACATGTGTTTGGGAAGTCATTCCTATCAGATTTTCGATTCTCCTAGCAGCAGAATTCCCAAGTTTATATTTGATCAGGATAGATAGATTTTATCCATAGTTCTATGACTTAGGCCAAGAACTTTACCTATTTGGATCCCAGTCTTCTTGACTGGGTAGCAGCCAGACCTATCTTGCAAAATTGTTGGGAAGATCAATTGGGAAGATAACAGCATATGGATAGTGCTTTAAAACTGGAATGCATCATGGAATATAAGGTGTTCCTATCAATATTTTATATTAATATTATCAGCAAAATATGAGACTATGTAGTGATATATAGCTCTAGTGTATCTCCAATTGGTTCAATAACTCCCTAAAATCAAAGTTAATTTCAAATTAATTATAAAAACTTTGGATATACACAGGTCATTAGGAGGAAGGTGATGCAAAATCAAACAAAATTAGAATACCATCATGACAAAAGAATGGAAAGTGCTAATAGAAAAGGTATGCTTTCATTCTTATAGCATAGGTACTTAGAGACTTGGCTGTAAGGAGAGTTGATGAAAATTGCAAGATTCAAAGCTTCCCCTTCACTAAATTGCTCGTGTTCAATAACTGGTCATGAAATTGCTTGGTTTCCTGAAAGTGATTGCATAAGCCCAATCCTCTCTTATAAACCAACCTATGTAATCATACATCCTTCTAGCCTAGCATTCCATTTCCAGGAAAGTATAAATGCCTTTTAAAAAATATTTTATTTTAAAATCAGATAACTTAAAATCCATATTATACACCCTGTTTTATTCCATTCATTTTTAAAGGGGGGGATTTCTTAGGAACCTCAACAGGTTATCTATTTCATGGTCCAAGTAATAAGGAATCTAGTCTAATAATTGCTATTCTAGGTAGTATAACCATAGTGGTTATTCTTCTGCCAGACTGGAGTACCCTGATAGACACCATAATTACAGCACAGAAAATTACAATTCCTCTGAATCAGAACAATACAGAGTCCGTGGAACACAGATAAAAGAGAATCTGAACCGGAAATGAAGAAGAGGGCAAGAAATCAGAATTGAATATACCACCACAGAGGCAGCTTATAGAAAAAAAAAGAACAATAACAAAAGAAAAATGAGATTAGTACAGTCAGTTATAAAAGACAGTGGAGATAAAATATACTCCCCCAATAAGGACTATTATGCTTTTAATGGATTGTGACAGTTTAGCCTTTTTTGTTTTAAGACTGTTACATAGAAAATAATTTTAAAATTGGGCCATTAAGAAGGAAAAGACATGGTAAGTAGATATTGATCTTAAAATTTGGAATGTATACATACCAATCAGTAAGCCCAGCTGACCTATATACTAGTATTACAGGAATTAGCTAATGGATGTGCCAGGTTTGTTTTTTTCTTAATTTATAATAGAAACTGGAGTCAGCATGAAAACTGTAAATTCAAATTGCCAAAGGAATTAAAAAATGACATAAGAAAGATAGAAGATTGAGAACTGAAGGTAGTCAATTTTGATTCTAACAATAAACCCCCTCTACCTCAAAAAAGTATTCTAAAGATAGATTCTATAAAAATCTAGAAAATAATGGTGTTAAAAAAATTCTTTTCCATTAGCAAAAGTTCTGCATGGTTACATTGAAATTTTTTCTTCAACAAAAATTAATTGTTAATTAATTAATAATTACTTAGATAAGATACTCAACCAGTATGAAGGACATATAGATATAAATCAAGTTCAAGAACAAACCAATAAGTAGGGTATATAGTTTAAGAAACTCTCCAAATCAATTTACTTAACTATCTCAATTAGAAAAAGTATTATTTGTCATTTGGTCCAAACATGGACCTCTATAGTATTCCAAAAAAGTAGTCACTCAGGTTTGTCTTGAAGGTCTTTCATAATAGGGGGCTCAATATTTCCTGAAGCTTTATGTTGGAGAAGTTTCTCATTTTTTGTTGCTGTTCAGTCTTACTCTTCATGACCCCCAGACCATACTGGACTTGGGGTTTACTTGGAAAAAAAATACTAAGGATAGTTTGCTATTTCCTTCTCTGGTAGCTAGTAAGCATCTGAGATTAGTTTTGAATACATGTCCTCCTCATTCAAGGGCCAGCACTCTGTTCACTGAGCCACCTAGTTATCTCAAATTTCACTATGTTCTTCATTACATTGAGCCCAAATCTACTCTTCTGGAAATTATACCCAATGCTCCCAATTCTACACTTTAGAGTCAAGTGAAATAAAGGTAATATATCTTGTGACATCCTTGGCAACAATTATCAGGCCTTGGTTTCTTCATCTATTAAATAAGGAACTAAAAGTAATTGTTCTCTGCAGTCTCTTTAAGTTCTAAGATTTAGGATTTCCTGGCAAAAGTTAAGTTGCACCCTATATTTTATCGCCTTCTCTACAGCTTCAATAGAACAAGCAGTATCTTTGTAGTAGTCCATACTGCTGTCATCACTTTCCAGATTAACCTAATTTAGAAGAATAAAATGTAATAATAATGTTAGCATCAGAAAATTTGTTTTAAAAATAATTGTAGTAGTTAGCACTTGTGTGGAACTTTAAGGTCATCAAAGGATCTTATGTATGGAATAACATTTAATCCTATCAACAATCCAGTGAAGTACATACTTTTATTATTCTTTCCATTAATTCCACTGATGAAGAGCCTGTGGCTGACAGAGGTGAAATGACCATCCAAGTAACTAGTAGGTTTTTTGAGACTTTTTGAGGATTAGAATTCAAATTCTCTTTGTCTCCAAATCAAACATTCAGTCCACTATTTTATCAAAGTCATGAAGAAATTACCTAACCACTTAGTAAAGGAAAACTTCTTGGATAGGCAGTTTTCAATTTATCATATTTCTGTTCACTGGTCAATAAACTATTTATTAAACTAACTTTTTTTTCTTCTATAAGAGAAAAAACTTCATCCTTTGGGGAATGGGAAGTAGAAATGAGTTTTCTGACTTCATACTATAATAGAAAGGGTAAAAGACAGCTGAACTCTTTGGGGAAGGAAATGTTAAGCATAAAGGCCAGAGGCCAGCTTTCCTTGAAATATAATGGGTAAGTTCTATTTGGACAGAAGTTCAATTAAAAATACCAGAATTTCACAAATCAAATTTTGTTTTCCTCAGCACCCCTTTCTTGCTGGGGGCATAAATGCCTCTAAGCTAGGGGTGTTCATGGACTTTTTGGTAGTTTTGTTTTCCCCAAGAAAGATTCATGTAATGTCAGTACTATAGGGAACATTGGAAATCTTGTAATCTATGATCCCATAAGGTCTGTTTAAGGAGTTCATGAATTTTAGATGGGAAAAAACAGTTATCCATTTTACATCACAACTTTTCCCATGGAAGTTTTGATATACATGAGTTGGCATAAGAAATTAAATGGGAATTTGGGGGCAGTTTTGTGGTAGCTGCAAATGATAAACAAAGGACAGAAGACAACAAAGAAAAATTTTAGAAACTCAGAAATGTGTTAAATATGAATATAGTATTGTATAATATCAGCATATCATGACAAACTTCTCTAATACAAAGGGAGGGTCAAAAAAATCTATATGGATTTTCCAGATTGCAGGGGTGCTGCATCCCTAAACCCCTGATATGGAAGGGGTAACTTTATTTCTTTATTTCACTACAATTGTTTTTCTTTGTAATTATATGTATTTTCTATTGTGTATTTAAAAATTTATTTTGAGAAGGGGTCTATAGACTCTATAGCCAAAGGAGTCCAAGAGACAAAAAAGATTAAGAACCTTTAGGATCGTGCAACTCCCTGTATTTTATAGAGAAGGAAACTGGTTTGCTTGCCTAGACATACTGCTACTAAGTAGCAGAGACAACTTCTGACTCCAGGTTCAATGTTCTCACGATTCAGTCTGCCATGTTTCCCACTTACTTGTCCCATAATAAATGTCTACCCTCACCTCTCTTTGGGCCCTGAGTTGGCAAGAACTCTACAGGTGATCCAATGTACGAATGATTTTTTCAAAGTAAATTTGTTCACTTTTTGTTTTTTTTAAGTTAATAAATCATGCCTGGTATCTGGCTTGAGACACAGCATTTTGCACAATTATACCCAAAACTGTATTGGTGAATTAAACCTAAATATTAGATTACTGTAGCATGCTTTGGGGAGGAATGAAAGTATGTGGGAAAATGTCCACTGCATGAATGGTCAGAAGATGTATATTCTATCCTCTAGCAAAGCACTTTGGCAACAGGCATGAAATCCTCAGCTGGAACTCACTGCCTGGCAGTCTAGTAAGTCAACATGTACATTTGCATGGATTTCAAACATTGGTTTCTTAAGAATATTCTGTTCAGGTCTTTGAGCCAGCAGTGTAATTAACTGGGCAGGTTTTAAGTTGGCAAATGCTCATGTATATGAGGAAGGAGAACACACAAAGAGGTTTTTCCTTTGCACCTGTTTCCTTCCACTTACATCATGAATTCAGTCAGCAACATTAAAAGAACAAGAAAATAGGACTCTTGTTCATTCTACTTTTGTCAGTCTTTCAGTAAGTATTTAATGTACTTATATATAAAAATATATGCAAAGTTCTTGCAATACAATGGTAAAAACAGACCCTGATTTCATTACATTCTAATAAAATAGCCAAAATTCAAATTTTGGTACATATATGTACAGATTTTGCAGAGGAGTGCAACCTTTGGAAGCTCTTGGTTCTTCTGGCTTCCATAATACCTCAGAGAGAATTTCCACCTTCTTTTTGTTTTGAGAAGGATTTTATAGACTCCACCAGACAGCCAAAGCAGTCTGAGACAAAAAAGATAAGACCCTTTAGTCTAGTGCAACTCCCTTATTTTATAGAGGAGGAAGCTGGTTTGCCTGCCCAATCATACTATTACTACTAAGTGGCAGACTATAACAAGTCTTTTTCAGTTCTTCTTAATTCTGTTATCCCCTATTGTCCTCCTATAGATAGCTAGTTTGGACTTAGTTGTTTGCATGTTGTCTCATTGGACTGTGAGTTACTTAAGGGCAGGTACTGACTTTTGTCTTTGTATCTTCTGTACTTAGCATAGTGCTTGTAATACAGTAGGTGCTTAATACATGCTTATTGACTGACATACTGAAGTAGACTGTTCCATTTTTGCATGTCCTTCCATTGAATTTATAGCAATTATGCACCCTCATGTTGATTTATTATAAATTCCTCCAAGTCAGCTTACTAACTGAAGTTCTTAGAAAAAAAAAACCCTGAAAATAACGATAGCATCCCTGTTGTTCCTGCAATGCCATGACAAATAAGTTCTTTGTAAGATGTAGTCAAAGGAGCAATGCATTCCAAGAAGAGAGACTAAGCGAACAGTTTCACAAGTGAAATTCTATAAACGTGTATAGTGTCTTTCATCTAATGATCACAGAGCCCTAGACAAGCTCATTCATCTAGCCTCAGCACATTCCTTTAAGGTAAACAGATGGCAGAAATCTACTTGTATCTTATGAATAGAAAAAAAATAGAATGACAGAGGAATAGAGGAATAGAATCAACTCTTCAAGACCCCCAGATGATGGTGATAATTGCACCATAATAGAACTGGTCTTATGACTTTTTTCTCCTTGTCCTTTAAGATGAATGAAAATCTGCCATAAAGAACAGTGAATGTTTTTAATATTGACTGTTCCTCATTCTTCCATGACAAAAAGAATCAAAGATCATAGATTGAGAATTGGAAGGGTCAGTATAGACCAGCTAGTCCAACTCTTTCATTTTTACAGTGGTGGAAAATGAAGTCTAGTGAGGTTAAGAGATTTGTCCAAGGGGACACAGCTAGCGAGTGACTGTGATGAGATTTGTACTCAAATTGGTTTCCAAATTGGATTCCAAATTCAGTCCTGTTTCTATGGTTCTCCATTGCCTTTGTCAGGGTCAGAATCAAGTCAGTCTGGGGCTCCAGATGGTGATTCCAATGTTCCAAAATTATGGTTTCTGGAAAGATTCTGTGGGCCATGCTGTCATAAAGCATGTAACAAACATACCTCTTGTTTCCATCTTCAATTGAAGGTGGTATTGCAGGAAAAGTCCTCTATATACAGTGTTCTACTTGGCTTTCAGTGTTCTTACATACTTCATATCAAAAAAATACATGCAAATTTTTCTGACTCTAGCCCTACATTTCAGTCTATCATTATATTATTCTCTTAGATTTTTCAGCTCCTCTAACTCTTACACAGCTCCAAAAGGTAACCTATTCTGAGGTTGAAAGCTTTAAAATGATGCCATTTCTTTCTCTGGTTTCTTCCTGTTCCCTAGAGATACAAGTTCCAAAATAAAAATGTCATACACATGTCTTACCTCCAGGTATCTTTTTCCCAACTAAAAGTAAAAAAATAAAATCAGAATATGAGAAATATTTTTCTTCTACATATATAGTTAAGTTAATAATATTAAGTTACATGCATTTGGTGCTTTGAGGCTTACAAAGGATTTTACATATATTACCTTACACAACCAGTTAAACTTATCTTTCTGAGTCCGAGTCTAGTACCTTCTAAGTGCCTAGGATCATATTAAGTTTCTAGAGACATATAAGGAGAAGCATAAAATAACTTGTCCTTGTACAACTTTTTCCAGAAAAACATGATTTAGACATGTAATTGGAGAATTATGCAACAGTATATACCAATGTTGCCTCATTCATTCATTCCATAGGTATTTATTGGATGTTTTTCAATTTGAAATTCAATACTAGTTATTATGGGAAATAAAAGTTATCAAGTGAGTTACTAATTCTGTCTCCATAATGCCATTTGCCCCTCTCTTTCTTTCTTCTAGTCTCACCTTAATCTAGGCCCTCATTCCCTAGAGCATTATAGCAAACTTCTACCATGTTCCTTGCCTTTAATATCCCTTCCTTCCAATCCCCACCTATCTATTGCTTTCAGATTCATCTTTTTGGTGCACAGATATGCTTATATTCTCTAATAATCAAGTGTTCAGTTCCTATTACCTTTTGAATAAAATCCCAGCTTACAACTTAATTTTCTTTGACAGACTTATCACATACTTTTTTTTTGGATTCTCTGTGCTTTAGCTAAACTAAGTTATTTGTTCTTCACCAGATGTACTTTCTCATCTTTGTTCCTTGCTTGTATTCACCACTATGCCCTCACATCCACTTCCACCAATTCACATCTCTCCATTCAAGGCCCAACTCAAATTTCACGTGCTCTGACTTGAATCCTGATTCCTCTGCCAAACTACCTTAGGTTTTTTTTTCCTTTTTTAATTTACTTAGAATGTAAATTCTTTAGACAATATACAATACACTGGCTGAAAAAATTGTTAAAATGTATTATTATCAAAATAATGATAATTTTAATGTTATTTCAGGTATAATGGAATTTTAATCACCTTTAATCATTTTTGAGTGAGTGGAAAGTCTCACTCAAATTTATAAAAGCAAGCATGATCAAAAAAAAAAAGGATTTCAACCATCTTTTAGAAAATTTTGCCCAAATCTATTAAAAAAAACTGTATTAGAGCAATCAAAAGAGATTGAGGATTGGTTTAAACCAGGATTTCATGACAGGGAATTTTGAATTCAAAACCAAGCTCAATCACCAGTTAATTTCTTTTAATTGTTCCAGGCTTCTTATGACCACATACTTAAAATAAAAATTAAAAAAGAAAGAAAAAGACATACCCTCCCATATTAAAGAAAGCAGAAAAACATCTTGAATCTTAGATCTTTTGAGACTGTATCTGATTTCTAGTCAATTCAACAAGTACTTTTTAAATATCTAAACTGGAACAAACACTGTGCTAGGTACTAGGAATACAAAGACCAGAATTTGAAAGTCCCTATCCTCAGAGACCTAAACTTCTTTTAATGGAAGGGAAAAAAATAGTACCTAGAAAAATAATTATCCAGTACATACTTTCCTCCCCAAGAGGAAAGCACTATATATAGATTTTTTAGTAAGCCTACTTTGGAGTATAAAATGGATTGACAATTTCGTAAATGGATTTATTTAATAAATTATACTTTTTGGTTTCTGGTGAAATAAAGGAGGACACAACAGAAACATAAGAGATTATGATTGTCTTCACTGAACCTACAGACCCTTTGATGTTTAGAAGTCATTTCTTTGAACTTAACCACATTTCCTTAGCCACTCCCAACCTTGCCTTTTGTCTTTCTTTAAATTTCTTTCTCTCGATTTGGCTGAAATACAAAAATGATTATTAACACATCTTAAATTCAGATTTGTCAAACCACCTATTGGACTTTACAGTGAAAAAATATTTGCAAGACCAAATCTGTTACTATATTAGTTCAGGCGGACAGGCAGAAGAATCAAATATGGAATCCAGAAGGAACAGAGCTAAATTCTGCCATCTGATTTCATTGGCTGGTGATTTTATTAGTTTCTCTCCTGGATCAGTCTTTTAAAATAAGACTTGATAATGACATTAGCTGACATTTATATATTTATGAAACATTTGACAGATACCTTCACCACAGTCCTGTGATATGAATGCTATTGGTATTGCTACCATTTTCATTTTATAAGTGAGAAAACCAGGACTGAGAAATTCAATTCAATTTAATACACATTTGCTAATTTTCTTTCATGTGTTCAGGCACTAGGCTAGGTCCTGAGGATACAAGCACAAAAAAAAAATCTGTCCCTTCAAGGAATCTATATTCCACAGTTGAGGTGAGGGAACACAAGATATACAAAAATTAGTAATAACAAGTTATCTCCAAAACAAATACAAAGTAAAAAGGATAAGAATGGGAGATCCAGCTGTTTAATTTATGATCATAGAATCAATCATTCACCAAGTATGTCTGTAGATAGATAGATAGATGGAGAGATAGAGAGATGGATAGATATATGGATAGAGGAATGGTGAATAAATGGTTAGAAAGATGAATGGATAGATGGACAGATTGATCTATAGACCAATGAATAAACATTTAACCTATCTCAGTCCTAGCTCCTTCATTTGTAAATTGGATACAATATTGTCACAAGATTGTTTGCAAGGAATCCTTTTATTTAAGTGTTAGAAATGTGATGTTATTAATGTTGTTTTTAATGTATTCATCTAAATGAATTTAGTTTATCGTATTAGAATAATATGGCCTAATATTTTTGTTTTACTTTATAATCTTAGAAGTGTTTTACCATAGATTGTCTCCTTCAATTTACTTTTCACAATTCTGTTAATCACATCGATAAGAAAGCTGTTACTACTTCTGTTTTTCATGTGATGTGAGATGTGAGAATGGAAATACAGGACTAAAATGATTTATACTATAACACAATTAGTTCTCCTGACTGATAGTCCAGGGTTGTTGTGGTGGTGTTGTGTTGTAGTTTTATGTTGTTGTTCTCTAAGAAATTGCTTTAAAGGAAAGTAGTTAAGAGGAGAGGAGGTAAAAAAGCAATGAGAGGGTTGACTAGGTGGCACAGTGGATAAAACATAGGCCCTGGAGTCAGGAGTACCTGGGTTCAAATCTGGTCGCAGACACTTAATAATTACCTAGCTGTGTGGCCTTGGGCAAGCCACTTAACCCCATTTGCCTTGCAAAAACATGAAAAAAAAAAAGCAGTGAGAGAGAAGAATAAGAAGAAAAGAAAGCATTGTAAGTAAGGAAGGATAGAGATAGTTTGGACATACGAATGCAAATGGAATTTTAAGAAGAACATATGGTGACTGCAAAGGTACCCCAAGGATTATATAAAGTACTAGGTAAAACAATAGGAAACAAAGAAAAGAGAAGAGAAAAGAAGAGTCCAATAGATCACAGGCTCCTGATTTGTTTGGACTTTCAAACTAAGCACACTTACTTTCAAGAGGTAAAAATGATGCAAAGATGCTCTAATTTGCTTGCTTACTTTTCCCTCTCTTGTCTCCAAGGACGCACGTGTGCGCACACACACACACACACACACACACACACACACACACATTCATGGAGAAAGAAAAGGAGTAAAGTCAATGGGTGGCAAAGAGAGAGATGGGGCAGAATTGGAGCATCAGGGGTCTAAATCCACGCAATGATTAAGTTCATAGCAATTTCCCCAGGAGACTGTATCATATTCCAGTGAGCAGGAGTGTGGTGGAAGGTTGCCATGGCAACGAAAGGCCTGAAAGATTGACTCCGATGAGCAACAGGCCAGTGAAGCAGCCTAACTAGGATTTATGGCACATTATAGTGTGAAAAGCAGGAGAAAATTACTGTAAAGGCAGGAATTATAGCACAACAAAACATATAAACTCCCAAATCCATCTTCCTAATTAAAACAGCATACTCAGTGGTAGAGCACACACTAAGCCCGTTAGCTTAAATGGGGAGATCTTATCAATGCTTCATTATAAAGTTTATTGTCTTTAAGACTAAGTACATATAGGGGAAAGCTATAGGGCAGTCCAGTTAGAGTCTCTTTTTCCCCTGCTTTTTTCCCTAACAGTTGTCCCATTTTTATTTCACAAATGTGTCCCTCAAATAATCACCTTTCCCTCCGAGGAGTTTTTCATAAAACTCCTCAAATTCCCCTCCATCAAAATGAGTAATGTATCCCCTCAGTCATGAAAGGCCAGTCAAGTAGCATCTATCCCAGTGTTAGAAATGCTGGTCAAGGTTTTCTGTGCTATTTGTAACTGAGAGAGGGACATTCTGATTTTCATATTGAATTTTCAGTTTTTCTTCCAACTCACCCTCCAGCCTGAAGATAATCAAATTAATAAAGATACTTTTTTCCCATCAGGTTATGTGATACCATGGAAAGGGAGATTGAGTCAGTCAGGAAAAAAAAAGTGAACTCGGATCCTGGATTTGTTAATTAACTAACTACATTGTGTGGCTATCTGACTTGAAAAAGGGGTGATGCTGGCCAAGCCACCTAACCTCTTGATCCTTTGGTTAGTCATCAGTAAGAAAAAAGGGATTGAAAAAGATGTATACTGAGGTCCATCCAATAGAACTCAAAATCTATGATCCTCATTGGCAAGATGAGCTCTCCAAATTTTTCGTCACAATTACACATGAAAAACTCCATGTGCCCCATTGTTCAGCAACCAGAACTATTTACTGCTGATAAGATACAGAAACACAAAGCTCTAAAGAGAGAAAAACTGAATTTTTAAAATGAAAACTATTAAAGTTAAGATTTTAAAAATCTTTATAATTTAATGAATTCATGATTTCTCAGGGTGAATGCTTCTTCCACCAGCAGGAATCATATTCATATGGTTTCAATTTTTATATTTTCTTCACCATTATGATTCTTATCCATGACTTCCCATAAATTTGCTATAGAGGAGCCTTTTCAACAAGCTGTATACCTTCACAATTTTCTCCCTGGGTAGAGTCTCTCATGCCATTTTGGTAGTCATCATGGTTGGTATATAATGCAAGTATTTATATATGTGTTTATATGAATGTACATATACATATAAATAATTTCATATATATTTCATTTTATATCACTTATATTTCCTAATATATCTTTCCCTCTATAGCTCTTACAAAAGGCATATAACAGTAAACAAGAAAGAGGGAAGAGAGAGTTCATCAGAATCAACCAATAGTATTGCTTGGCATTATGTTAACATCAAACTTTGAGTTACTTGTAATTTAGATTTTTATGAGGTTGTGACATTTTATGAGTCTTTGAAATATAAAATCACTAGAACAATATTGATATTAAAGCAATGAGTGTTTGCAGTACCCAGTGGAGGGCACATATGAGTATATCAATTCACATCTAATAATTATTCAATTCATAAATACTTGTTAATTGATTGGAATAATTGAAAGTATAACAGTGTCTCCCATGTGATCCAGATGTATTCTGGTACTTAATTCAGGTCTAACTCCCTGTCCATCTATAGAGGACACTCCTGATATTTTGTGTAGATTAATATACAGGATATCACAAAATTCCTAGTGCAGTAGCTTAAAAGACTTTTAGAGCACTTTTTTATATACAGATATAAGGACTGGTAAAATGTCTAAACTGAAAGTGATTTTGTCAAGAAAGTAATTAGTGTCTAAGGAAAATACAATTTAAGCCTTTAATAATGTCCCTAAAAATGGGAGCTACTCCAAAGTAGAATGGTGTGCCTCAGGAGTCTTTCAGTCAAAGGTTGGATGGTCACTCCCAGGACATATTGCATAAAAGATAACATGTTCAGTTATTTGTTAGATTAGATAAATATTCACTTCATGTCTAAATCTGAGATTCTGGGATCCTGGCACTATGTCACTTGTCATGCTGAGTGTTGTCATCTGGACAACCCAACTATGTGGGATTTCAGTAATTAGTCCTTGAAATGTTCTCAACCCAATGAAATCAGTCATTTGGGAAATGGTTTTGGATCCCAAAACTTCCTATCACTGTAAATAAAAATAGATGTTTCTGCTTAAATTTTCTCTTAATAACTAAAATAGAAAGGACTCAAGTTCAAGGAAGATTCACCTTCAGTTTCAATTAAATCATAAATGAGAACACATCCTAGGGTCCTTTCCTGAGGTAAGCAAATTTGGAGAACAAATGACTCCTGTTTGTATGAAGTTTGTTGAGGAACCAGCCTTTGAGGTTCCAGGAGTGATGAATTGGAAGTCAATATATCTAGGTTTGAATTTGTGCTATGTCATTCTCTAACTTGGTAACCTTGGGAAAGTCACTTAACATTTTGGCACTTGATAAATAGGGAATTTAAATAGCCTTCTGGCTTCAAATTTATTTTAATAATATGTTAAATGGAAAACTCAGAGAACTCTTTTTTATAATTCATCTGGATAGAGGTGATTAAGAATAGAGTGAACCAGAAATTTTCAGATATTTAGAAGGTCTTGGTTATATGATGGGGGAAGGGGGGGGTAGAGGGAAATCAGTTTTTTTGGTCTGAAACTGACAGATTTTTTTTCCTCCATGATTCATGATTTATATGTTACTCAAAAGCCTTTGTCTTCAAGGAATTCTCAATAAAAATTTCTAATTTTTCCAGCAATAACTTTCAAACATGACACTTTTTGCACATAGGAAAAACAAAGGCACTAAGAAGTGATATAACCCAGATTTACACATGCTAGTATCATCTTGGAACCACAGAAATTTAGCCCTGACAACTAGTTCTCAGTTAGATAAAAGACTAGGAAGGAGTTTAAGGTAAAAGCAGAAAAACTATGCTGTCAAAAATCCATGTAATTCCATGTATACATTAAAGATGAAAAAATTGAGTCTGCCAAAATGGAATCAATTCTCAGTGATTTCATGAACTGCTGTGGCCAGGTTTGCCACATATATACATAAGTCAATATATTTAAAACTCTTTGCAAACTTTAAAATGTTACATAAATGTTATTTATTATCATTAATTATTATTATCATTATTATTTGGACTCCAGAGTTTATTAAATGCTATTTTTCTTCAAGAAAAATTACATTTTAAAGATTAAAAACTCAATTAATAACAATAATTAACATAATGAGCTGTGTAGGCTGCAAAGAACATTTTATACATTAACTCATTTGAACTTTTTATCCCTTGGTGGTACAAGTATTATCAGCCCTTTTTAAGAGTTGAGGGCACTAAGTCTCATAAAAGTTAAATGGTTTTGCCCTTACTTAAATAGCAATTGTGAAAGGGATTAAGACCTAACTTTGTCTAACCCTAATTTCATCACTCTAACCACTGTGTGTGTGTGTGTGTGTGTGTGTGTGTGTGTGTGTGTGTGTGTGTGTAACATAACAGAGAAAAAAGAACTAGCCAGACAGAGACAGAAAGGCACACACACACACACACACACACACACACACACACCCACACCCACACCCACACCCACACCCACACCCACACCCACACACCCACACACACACACACACACACACACACACACAAGTATACCACAAGATGGGAAGGTTTAGATGGAGTATAATGTTTATCATTGTAAGGACTATCTACATTCATCAAGTATTCATCAAAGCATTAAAATATTTCCATTCACTTTTCTGCCTTGGTAATGTGCTATAGCAAATATAATCAGATCAGATCTTTCTCTTTCTCTCACATATACATGCACACACACAGAACATACACACACACACACACACACACACACACATACACACACACAGATCCTGCAGGACTAAGCATCATTATTCTGAATATCCATGATGATTGTAGAGCACTATAAATATAAAATGTTTATGAGGCTGGGCTCTATATAGATATGGTAGGCCCCATGAAATCATTTGGAATGTAAGAGATAAAAAAAAAATTCCTGTCTACCTTTTTCCACCTTTATGAGACTCCTCTTTGCCATAAAATGATAATATATTGGGGAAATCTGGTTATTGAGGTATTGAAGGTCCTAGTGAATTGAGTTCTGGGAATGCAAACGTACTTTGTAAAAACACAGAAACAAAGAAAGCACCCAGGAAAATGTAGTTAAACCTTTTATTACTAATTATTTATTCTTTATCTACTTTTAAGTATTTGCTATTGATAACAACCCCCTAAAGCAAGATTCACTGGTATTGCCACAACATATGGGGCCTTTGCTGTATATTAATAATAGTGTGATATTTTCTTTAATGAAAGCTGAAATGATTGCTTTATTTTAACATGGGGACCTATATGTTCCCCCTGAGTTTGAGCCTTGAATGTAGACGATCAAGGATGCTATATCACAGCTGTCTCAGTTCTGATAATGGCTCTCTGTGGGACATCATAATTTCTGCCTGTAATCCTTTGTTTCCTCTCAGGAGGCATTGGGGAAATTTATAGGGAGATTCTTCAGTCCAAGCATAAAAAGGGTTTTCAATTTTTTTCCCCCTCTTCAGGACTATGACTCCCAACCTCCCTTTTCTTTTTAATCTGCCCATCTTGGTCTTTTCTTTCTTGAGCTATTCATATAGGGTTTGTTTCTTCTCCCTTACATCCTCTCTCTCATCTCTTGGTTTTCCTCATCTCTCTACTAAGAGCTCATTGAGTTCCAGTGTTTTTTAATGTCCCTCCAAACTAAGCCTACTCCAGTTCTCAGGTCAGGAATTTCATATTTAGCTCATATAATTATTATGGCTAATTGATAATATATGAACCAGTGGAGTAAAAATTATTGAGAATAATATGTACCCCATCCATATCCTTACACTCTGGATCACAGATACCTCATTTTGACCCTCAGAAAGATAACAACAGATATCCAGAAGAGAATAGAACTTGAGATTGGAACCTGATTGAAGTTATTAGCAGTCATTTTGGATTTTTTTTTTATTTTCATCTCCTCTTCCTTTTCTTCTTCCTTCTCTTCTACCTCTTCTTTCTTTTCTTCCTTCTTTAATTATTCTACCTCTTTTTCTTTCTTTTTCTTCTTTCTTCTTCTTCTTTTCCTCCTCTTTCTGCTTTTCATATCCTATCCTTTTCTGTCCCTTTCCCTTTCCATTCCTCTTACTAAACCTGACTCTCTCTTTCTAGTGATCTCATCTTTTCCATTCTCAACTCTTTCTTTTGGTCTGTTTTTATGCCCATTGGCCTTTTCCATTGGTTACACAATGTAATAAAGACTTCTTTTGATCTTGCTTGAGATCAGGTATTTTGGATATCATTAAATTCTAGGCAATCTTCTTTTTTTTGCCCCTTCATTAAAATGCATGCTCCTTAAATTAGTTAAGAGAAATCTACATAGTCTAGGGATAGGGAAATTCTGCAGATCTGTAGGAAGCAGATAATTAGATTAGGTTCTTTCTAAACAAAGAGGGTTTTTTGGGGGTTTTTTTCTCCTATGAAATGAACTGGATTGCCTGTTAGCACCTTCAACTGGGTAAACTGTTTTTCTTCTTCCCAAAGTTAATTAACATGTAAATACTTGTCTAGAGAAGGTAACACCTTTTTCAATTAACATATCAAGGGAACTAGAAGCACCATTATCTCTATGTATGTATATATGGATATATATATTTGTGTATAGTGATTGTCTCTTGGAAGCTACATTTTAAATAAAAAATTACATTGAATCTGATTTTCTGAGAGTGACCTTCTGAAGTGAGGATACCAAATTGCTTTTCCACTTTAGAAAGTATTAATTCTCATTCTTCAATTATCCAATCCTACATCTCATTCACCACCTTCTTGTTTTTGGCATTTAGGGCCATGGTTGATCTCAAATTCATCATTAAAAATAACTGCCAACTTCCTCATTTTGGAGGCAAAAGAAACCAGCTTTGAAGTGAGGAGGCAGGGTGGCCCAGAATAAAGAGCAGAGTCCTGTCTCTAAGTCTCTTAAATCTCACTTCTGAGCCTTGCTACCTTGAGCAAGCCACTGAACCGCCCTGGTATTATTTCCTCCCCCCGCCCGCCCATAAGGTGAAGGAATTGGACTAAATGACCTCTGCAGTTCCTTCCAGTTTCACATCTAAGATTCTATGAATGATATAGAGGACAACTTGATTATTAAAAACCATGCTTGCTAGAGCTGTGACTTTATTTCATGGAGGGATTACAGACAGTTCTTGTTTTATGTAAATTCACATTACACAATTTTTAGTTTGCTTAAAGAATTTGGAAAGAAATCTATAATTACAAAATAATATTTAAATTTCATGTATAATTTCATTCTCTCTGTGTCTCTGTGTCTTTTTGTCTGTCTGCCTGTCTCTCTCTCTCTCTCTCTCTCTCTCTCTCTCTCTCTCTCTCCACCTACCCCCATTCTATTTTCCCTAGCCTTCTAGCCCTCCCCACCAACAAAACAAAGCAAATATAATCCTTCTAAAGAAACCCTAGCTGCCAGATCAGGGGCTTGGCTTGAGAGCTTCAGCTCTAAGAAAGGACCTATACCCCTCTCCCCTTCAGACCACCTGTCTGTCCCTAATCTTCCCCTTTCCCCTTTCTATTTTCTCTCAGTGCTCAGATACCAAGAGTCTGCATCACTAGCCCTTCCCTTTCCAATATGAAAAAAAGCAACTAAAGTTTGTAGACTCCATTCTATTTGCTTGTTTGAAAACTGGGACATTTGTAATCCATTGCTTTGGTACCTTTTCTGTTCTTCAATGATCACTGATGGTAATGCCTACCATATTAAGCATTAAATTAATTTTAAAGTTAGTCATATACTATCCTAGAACTAAATGATTACAATTCATATAATCCAGTAATTTTCAAAAAATTAATTTTATAGGTCATACAAAGGATAATGGGTTCAACTAGCCTGCATTAGATTACAAGTGAAGAATTATGCAGGTTACAGAACCTAAATCTATCTTAGGGAGATTGTCTAATTAGAAAAGGATGTAGGCTGTTAATATGGAGAGAATAAATCAGTGGAAAAAGGAAAAAAACTATGTTAAGAGTTCTCATGAAATGTCCTCAACTTGTAGAGTGACCTACCACCCAGTGGAGGATTCATGAGATACCTTGGACAGGTATGACTTTGACAAGGTATGATTGGTGTACTCTGCACCTTCAGGTAGATTTAGATGGACAGATAGATCAATATCGATAAATCTGGATGTTAAAATCCATTTTAGATTGTCTTTTCCTCCTCCTAAAAAGTTTCTCATTTTTTGAATAGTATTTGCATACATTAGTTAAACATGATCAGCCTTTGTTATGAAGATTTATTCTTTACAATTTTAAGTTGGGTTCTGGCTTCTTTCCTCTTACCTTTGTTTTTTGTTCATCCTATAAAACATAATTGCTAGGAATTACTTCTTGACCCATATTACTTAATATGATTTTACTAATCAATAGTATAAAATGTCATATGTATTTGACAAGTCTATTTTTTGCCTCTTGGCCTACATTAATTATATATGTATATACATATATAATTAATATAATGTTAAGTGATATTGTCATCATCTTATTTACTGTATTTCTAATAGGTTTAGAGCATTGAGGGGATAGTAAAAAAAAGAATAAGAGAATCCTTAATCCTCAAGGGAGTTATTACCTAGTATATTTAACAGACCAACTATTAGATCTGGATTCAAATCTCTGCTCTGTATGCTTTTGAGCCTACTATTCAATCTCATTGGAATTTATTAGTTTTTGTCATCTGTAAAATGGAGATTTGGACTAGATGAACTGTCTCTTTCAGTTGAAAATCTATGATTATTTGAAAACTTGAGTCTTCCAATAAATATTTGTGGAAATTGAGGTAGTGGTTGATTAACTTAGGTCTACATCTCTTTCCAGTAGGTCTATGAGGAAAATATGTCCTTCATTAAAGATATCACAGATCCATTTTGGATCAATGAGTTTGTTTTAAAAGCTATTCTTATAAGGGCTGTTACCAAGAACAAATGCACTAGTCTGCAAGGAACAGACCCATTGCTTAAATTAATGACTATTTCATAGAGGACAAGTTAAAATGAGTCTTGAGAGGTCTGGAAAATACATCATCCATCCACCTGCTGAACATCATGCTTAAGCATACTTCAGAATTACCATTTCCCTCTGTTCTCTCTCTGTGGAACAGCAGTAATGCTCCAGTTGAATTGTGCTTTACATCCTGAAGGATTCAAAATCTGCTTACTCAATACAGATACTGAAATCAGTTTATCTACCATTAAAGTGCAACTACCTCTGGGGTGGAACTAACAGCTGTTTAGCAGCTGTACAGCAATTCTACAAATGGTTCATGGGAAAGAGTAAGAAATGGGGATGGAAGCCCAGGGGAAATGGTGTGTGTGTGTGTGTGTGTGTGTGTGTGTGTGTGTGTGTGTGATGGGAGAATGTGAGTATATCAGTGTTTGTATGTTATTTGAAAGGGTAGAAAACTGCATAAAGAAACTTGGGAGGAAGATTCTTTCTGTAGAAGGACATCAATTAATAGTGGCTAGGAATGAAGAGGAGAGGGGGTGAGGTGGGAGTTGGGAAAGTTAACCACTTTTTAGTCTATCAAGGAAAGGACCTAGCAAGGAATGCAGTTAAATAAAAAAAACCCTATGGCATATACAAGCTTCTTCATAGCTAGAGAGTAGTTTAAAGTATATGCAGTATTAGGAGACTATAAAAATAACACAGTCACTTAGTGAATCATTGGACTGATTCCACAGTCTTTGCCCTCCTACTAAGAGGCAATGAAAGCAAGCTAAAATACCACATGCCAGTTAAAGTTAGTACTTCTTGTCCAAGTTCTAATGTTCAGACTTTTTAAATTAACTTTTCTCAATCTAGATTAGTATTATTGTCAGATAATTTTGTTCACCTACTTTTGTTTTCAGTCCTCACCCTGATGTTGATTTGGGTTTCCCTGGAAAGTAGGAAAAATGATTCTAACCCTGCCAGATTCTAACCCAGTCAAGAGAAGACTCTTGTGTGCTTACACATGGAGGAAAGACCTGTGAACAGACTGAAATACTGTTGAAAGACTCCAGGACTGTTGCCATACTATATCAGGAAGGATACCCATTGTGGAGTTATGAACTTATATTATCATAGCCTTTGATAGACCTCCATTCCTGCATTCTCCCCTATATTCTGTAAGAATACAATGAGACATATGAATGTGAGGAACTGGAGATGTGGTACACCCACCTTAAACTTGTCTTTTTAAGTTGTTTTCTTTCCCAATCTAAATAGCTACCAAGTCCTTTTCTGTCATCACCCCCTCCCCCTGGATAATCATCTCTTTCCAGCTTTAAAAAGAAAAAAGTGAACTCTTGTCCTTTGAGGTTGATAAATGTGCTATTTGAATACAAACTACAGAGGAGAACCATATGTGAGGTATTCTAATAAAGAGCACAACAGGTCAGCTGTCCAAAACTTGATTGCTTAATCATCATAAGATTTTGCCATCTGCTCTCTGATGCTTCTAGCTTCATCTTTCCCCACCTTGGCTGGTATCTTCCTCTTCTCTCTCCTTTATGTTCCTGCTTCTTTGTACTCCATCTTGCTTATATGGGTTGAATAAGGGTGATTTTATTTGACTCCTTCATGGATCTTTCCTTGATTCTAGCTGAAAATGAGACATTAAGTATATAAATTAGGGCCTGATAATTAAATTATGTCCTAGTGAAAAGAAGACTGAATTTTGTGGACAGAGACTCTGTTTCAGGCTTATATGTGCTACTTAGCATCTGTGTGACAGTGGGAAGGTACTTCACATTTTAAGATCTCAATTTTCTTTTCTGTTAAATCAGGGAATTGGACAAGATGATATCTAAAGTCTTTGAATTGGTTTCTCTTCCTCCTGGATCAGCGAGGTCCCTCTACACTCCATCAATACCAGGCAAGCACCAGCTTGTGATTTCTGGTGATAGTATGTGGCTTCCTGATGTATTCAAACCTGTCTTACAATGTACAACCTTTCCTCTCAGACCTTTAAATGGTAGGACAATAGGCCTAAACTGCTCTGCTCAGTTGGTATACACCCCAGAGCTTGAGCTCACCAGATGCAGGCAGAACCACAATTCTTTCCAAGGCATGGGACCTCTCTTGGGGCCAACATATTCCCTGAAGCCCTGCCCTTCACAGTGAAAAGAGAACTCTGCCAGAGACTCCTTCCTGGCACTGGATGTCCCATGGTGCCAGTTTTCACAGTACAGATTTGGATCTGAACCCAAAGAAAAGATATGTACATGAGCATTGTCTAAATATGTGAAGCATGGCAGTGTGGGAGAAGACATTTTAGTTCTCCCAAAGATGGTAGCAGCTTGTTGAGAAAGACAAAATCTGTCTCTATCAATTAGTGAAGTATTTTCAAAAGATTCATTTAGATGAAAGTATTACATAATCTTTGTTGTTGTTTAGTTCTTTCATTTGAGGTATTCTTGGCAAAGATCCTAGAGTGGTTTTGCCATTTCCTTCTCCAACTCATTTTACAGATGAAGAAACTGAGGCAGAGTTGAACAACTTGCCTTGGATCACACAACTACTAAGTATTTGAGGTCAGATGAATCTTTGACTTCAGGCTAAGTTTTCTATCTACTATGCCATTTCACTGCCCAACATGATGCTAAGATCACTTCTCTTTTTATATTTCTCTTCCAGTTCTTTTATTTAAATAACATAAATCCAACCTTCTACCTAATGTCTTGATCCCTGACTATATTTCTGATGTGTAGTTACTCTATCTCTGTCTAAATATTTTTCTCTTTGCCCAACAGCATGTTCTTAGGCTCTTTTCTTGTGGTAGTTATGGTTGTTATCAAGTTCTTCTCTATATTAAGGAGAAAGTTTCTTTAGTCCTATCCTGAAGTTCTACTTCTGTCCTTAGAAGAGTAACACAGAATAAATCTATTTCCTCTTCTAGATAACAATGTTTCAATATTATTGGGGACATTCCAAGTCTTTTTTTTTTCAGGTTTCTTTCAAATGGTCTTCCTGTGACATTTCAAATTCCCTCAGTATTCAAGAGGTCGGCTATCTCCTTTGGTTGCAGCATAGTTTGTCAATTTGAATTCATAACTATTGATAGAGGAAATTACTAGTGAGAAAACTCCCTCTAAAAAATATTGGTCAGAACTTTTTCCTTATAATTTTAGAGTTTTCATAAAGTTTTAGAGTACTTTCGACAACCTAAATGACCTACCGAAGAGCACAAAGCAAGTAGGCATCCGAGGCAGGGGACTCAAAACCAGGTATTGACATGAGGGATCACTCTATTCACTACACCAGTGAATCTCTCTTGCTTGACAAGATTCCTTTTCACACCTGGCTTCCAGATCTAAATGAATTATCCCAGATGTGTTCTAACCACCACTAGCAGTCGATGTGCCTCTTCTTTGTGCTACTGTAGACTATGATTATATTCCTTTCTTTTTGCTGTATCTATCTTGCTTTCTAATTTCTTTCTTGGCATGATTCCCCTTTTCTTTTGAGAACTTGACTGTTTCCATGTTGAATATTTTCCCCTTTTCACATAAGGTACCTAGTAACTGATCTACCAAGGAGCTGCTCCTATTCCTATGATTCCCCGCAGTGGTTATCTCTTGAACAGCTTCATTTCTCTTCTACTTGATCTAGTCTAGTGAGAAAGACACTAATTGCAATGTCCTGGGGGCTCTAGGCTAGTGTGAGATGGACGATGCTTTCGTTAAGTACTTCGTGTACTTTTAATTTCAGCTAATGAAGCCTGTAATGGATTGATTGAAAGTGGAGAAGATGACTCAAAATATACAGAAATACATTCTTTTGGTATTTCTATAAGCTATAATTTGCTATAAGCATCCTTATGTTTATGCAGTGGGGAAGAAGAAATTTAATTCTTACAGTTTGAAAATGCATTCCTCTGAGTTCTATGGTTCTCTGAGACTATGGTAAAGCTTTTGATTAGAAACCTTGATGTTTTTGTCTGTTTTATTTTGGGGCATGTTTTTAGCTTCTATCTGAGTAGAAACTTCATTAACAGAATAAGTTTGGGGCATTCATTAGAGTCACACTGAGTGAATGCAAAAAAGAAAAAGAAAACAAAGGAAAACAGGAATCTTAACTGACATACTAATGAGGAAAAAGAAGTGATTGCACATTGATAAATCAAGATGAGAGACACCATCATTTGCTCTCTATCTGTACAACTTTGACATATGTATAAAACTAATGTAATAAAATGATAGTCATAGCAAAAGTCATGGCTGCTGATAGACATTAAAGTTCTCATTATGCTTGTGGAAGCAGACAAGGTGCTGATCCAGTGTCCTCAACTAATTATAGGTCACTTAATTATATTCTGTATCCCTAAATTCTCCCTCTAATTTCAGTTTGGATTTACCACACTAGTAGTCTTCACATTTGACCTGTCACGTTGGGTGGTTATGTGAAACAGCTGTTAAACAGCTGTCACTATTTGTTTTAGAGATGGCTCCATTTTAGTTAAGAATGAAGTGATATCTGGCACTAAAATTGGGTTGAGAAATAACTGTCTATACATATTGAATAGAGTCAGATACATATCTATCTATTCTAAGGAATGGGGCTGATAAGGAATAAAGATGCAATTTTTTTAAGGTAACTAATTTGCTTCCACATATTTCAGGAGGTTGGGAAAGCATTTATTTTATTCCTAAGGTCAATTAGATGGATGATATGAATGAATTAACTGATTAACAAAAAGAATACTAATCCATCCCCTCAGGATGAAAAACAAAGAATGATCATCTCAAAAATATGTCTTACTGATAGCAGCTGTCACAGGGACAAGATGGGACCAATATAAGGGGTGAGAATGAGGAGACAAAGCCTAATGTGTACAAAACATCTAAGATGAAAATCCAGAGGGATCATTTAAGGTATGGAAGATCAAACCAGTGCCCTAGCATAAGGAGATATTTTGGTTTGAATAGTTGAGAAGTCAGAGGGTTAGAACAATGCTAAGAAACATGTTTAATTAATGTGAATTTTAAAACAGACATACTGTTGGTCCTCTGCCACTTATTATATTGTTATCACATTTTGTTGACCCAGTCCTAAACTTACTTCAGTATATATACATATATAAAATAATATTATAGTCAAAGCAAAAGTCATGACTGTTGATAGACATTAAAATTCTCATTATGTTTGTGGAAGCAGACAAGGTACTGACCCAGTGTCCTCAACTAATTATTGATCAATTAATTATACTCTGTATATATGTACATATATTATATACATATTTATTATATATAATACATTATATACAAGTGTATATATGTGTATATATATATATATATATATATATATATATATATATATATATATACTCTCATATATTTAGATGTCACTTTGATGTCAGCTCTCTGTTATATAGATATTGAGGTGGTGAGCCAGAAAGATGATTCTAGGTCTGTGCCAAAGGAATCTTTTCTTAGACTTTTTCCCCCTGTTTTTGCAGGTTTGTTTGGTGTTGGGTTTTTTTTTTTCAATGACTTAAAAAGAAAGCAAAGATGTACTTGGTAAATGTTCAGATACCACAAAGTTGTGAGGGATAGCTTATTAATTGAATGACAGAATCACAATTTTAAAAAAATTATAGGATATTGGGACCAAATCTAAGAAACTGAAATTTTGAATTCTAATAGAAATCAATGTAAATTCTTATACTTAGTTTCAAAAAATTAGCAATACAAATAAATCATTAAGAAGAAATAAAAATAGTTTCTAGTTTTAAGTGTTCTTCTTTAAACATTATTAAAAATTAGCTATTTGAATTCTCCCCCAAAACCCAACTTATGTAGCTTTAACTTGCTATTATAGAAATATAATGTATTCTTCAAATAGAAGTATAATAGTCTACAAATCAAGGCAATAATAGAATTATTTTTATCTCAGTTGATCATAAAGCATCTGGTCTATTATGTACGTTTCAAGCATCACAGTTGAAGGTAGCTATTCTAAATTCAGATCTGGAAGCAAAATCATATAGGGAATTTTTGAATGGAAGAAATTTTAGGGTGGCCCAACAATTGATTTCAAAAATTTTAAAAAATATCACATGGAAGAGTGGGAAGATTTATTTCATATTTCTCCATAAGTAGAACTTCATGGAGTAGACATGACTGGAAGAAAGATTTTGATTCAACTCCCCATCTTAAAGTGGAAGGAGTCCACCTTAAATAGAATTATATATTAATCCCCCCATTACTGGATTTAAGCAAAGTGTGGTTTACAACTTGTCCAATATATCTTAGAAAGAATTCTTTCAAAGAAAGGGATGCTAAATGTTTTTTCCAGATTTTATGAGTTCTTGAAAATCAAGGAGTTCACAAATTTTTTTTTAAATCTCCATCAGACAAAACAGATATTCCAAAATCCTTCCACTAGAGCTCATTCTTTACTCTAAATAAACCCTTTTAGATTCTCACTCATAATCCATGTTCTTTCACTTTGCTTACAATTCCAAGAAGTTCATTTAGTAGATTTTCCAATCCCAAATGGTTTGCAGAATGTTACTGTGAAACTAAAGGCAAAAAAAAAAACGAAGACAGAAGAAAGAGCTATCATGAGTTGATGTTATAACAGAAGAAAAAAAGAGAAAAACTATAAAAGCAGGCATAAAATTTACAAAACAATAGCATTCTAATTGGGAACATTTAGTAAAGGGACAAATATTCTCATTTCCAGTTCCTCTAATGGGATAGCATTGGAAAAAATGAGACATTGAAACTAGTTGGCATTCGAAAAAATGAGACATTGAAACTAGTTGGCATTCAAGGTTTTTTTGCTTCTTTGCTTCTGTGGTTATTTTGTTTGAGTTCGTTGAAAATATGTCAGAAGGCAAAGGCCTCTTTTTTTATCAAGGGCGTATTTTTAAGGGACTTCTTTTTTTTTTAAGATTCAAACAGACGGTAACAAAAATTTATAATGGCAAGTTTTCTAGTTGTGTTGGTATAAACTAAAGTTATGAGACCAACAACAACTCCTTAAGTATAGCACTCAAGAAATTCCTATTGAATTGAATTGAACCAAAGTGAATAAAATTCAATTGAATCAGGAGTTATTTCCTGACTCTTTTAACAGATTAAATTTTGAGGTTTCCCTATGGGGGAAAATCAACTTGTGGCAGTTCTATCTCTTAAGGTATTTTTAGGGTGAATTATAGTGTATTAAGTGTCATTCCACACAGAAGGCTCAATTGCTTATCTTCATCTCTAATTTCTCTGATTGCTAAATGGCCTGTAAGGTACTTTTAGATCTCTGAAGTACAGAGTATCTTGGTAAATGGAATGATACATCTTAACATGACATATGAAAATTGTCCATCTTTTGTTTTTTCCTTATGATCCCATTTGAGGTTTTCTTAGCAGAGATATTGGAATGTTTTGCTATTTCCTTCTCTAGATCATTTTTATAGATGAGGAAACTGAAGCAAACAGAATTAAGAGATTTGCCCATGATCACATAGCTAATAAATGTCATGAAGATGTTTTCCTGTCTCCAGGCCCTGTGCTCTGTCCATTGTACCACCTAGCTGACCCTTTTTTTTGACATCAGAGAACCTAAGTTCAGATCCTGACTCTGCCACTTATTGTTTATATAAATTTGTTCAGTATGTACTTAATAAATGCTTGTTTTATTTATTAATAAAATATAAACAATTAAGATTTCATTGAATGATCTTTAAGGTTACAGTTCTATAATCTTATGAATATTATGTTTAAATTTACTTTATGCTTGCATGGATATATGTAAAATACAATTATCCCTTCCACATTACCCTCTAGAAAATTCATGTAAAGTTTTTGGTCCTCCCTTTATAGCTGAGAAGTATGAATTTTTTTCTTTTTATTTTATGGGGTGCTTATTCTTAAATTTGGGTTAAATATTTGGTCATAGACTCTGTGTTGTTTGCTGGTCTTTACATGTCATTTGTGGCTTCTGCAAAACTCCCTCAAAATTCCCATTTTATTTTTTATATCTACATGTGATATTTCAAAACTGCAATGGGAAAAATGCAATGTGAAAGGAAAACTGTACTCATATATGGAATTAAATATTAATTGACATATAGCATTGAAAGAAAGACAGCTTGGCAGAGTAGATAGCTATGATCTTGGATTCAAGAATACCTGGGTTCACTCAAAAAATAGACTGCTTTACAGATATACAGAGAATTTATTAAAGTATTTGGGACATAGAAATAAGTAAACAAGACATTCCCTTCCCTCAAGGAACTTACAATTTATGAGGAGAAGATAAAACAAAAGAGAGGATTGAGGAAGCAGGAAGAAGGAAAGGAAGGAGCAGTACCAACAGAGGTGAAGCAGCCACAGTGTCAAGATGGAGCATGCCAGAGAATAAGTTGGAAATGTTGTACGGTAACCTGTCAGGATCCAGATATCCAAAAATGTTAACCTTCAAGTGGTAAAAGTCCTTCATATGGAACTCTGTAGTCTCAAGTTCAATAAAATGAAACAAAACAGCACTGTAAGTTTGGCAAAGTGGTTTGCATTGATGACCTCAAATGTCTCCCATAATAGTCTGATGGCGCAGGCACAAAAGAGAAAACTGGAGATTAGAGAAATTAAAGACCTATCCATAGAAACAAAGCTGGTAAATGGCAGAGATAGAAGTAAAGTTCCTTTCTGTTGTCAGTAGGTTTTCTAAAATGCCACACAACTCCTAGCAATTCATTTTCATCCGGACCCATAATTATAATTACAGTATGATAACAATATCATGAATTATGAGAGTTAGGGGATTTTTTTTCCTAAGTGACTGTCCATACTACCTAGAGTTGCATGGACACTTGTATAATCTTATTGGTGTCGTTTTTCCTGATCTATTTGTTACATTTTTAAAAAAATGTTTTTGTTATGTTTCAAATTTTTACTAGGATAGTTAGGAAGCTAAATTCAAACAGAAAAAATCCCAAATATATTAAGGAGGTAGAAACAAGTAAGAAGATTCAGTAATTCTTAGTTATTTTAAGCTTAAAGAGGATTAAACAAAACTATATAGAGATAAGTGATAAAACTTCTTGGGCAGAACATCAGATTTTAATATCAAGCTCCTTGGGAACCATACCTTCCTAGTTTGCAGATTTGTTTCAGGCCTTTGTATTTCTTAAACAGATCAGATGAAATATTTTAGTGATAAGTACAAGGTGAAAGGTTTTCAGATAAGATCTGCCTGAGCAACAACCTATGCTCCCTGTGAACATTTAAGGTGTCTTTCTTGACTTTCCTCCTAAACCTTAGGGATTAGATTCTTATTTCTAGGTAGAAGTTTATCTTTACTAACACTCTACCCTAAACTGTTGCCCGTTCAGGAGTAGCTAGTGAAGCAGCCTCATAGTAAGTAGATGCTTCTCTTTCACTAGGCAAGTACCTCCTATTCAGTAACTCAATTTTGCCAATGCAGAAACTCCTTTTTTTACAACATGCATTTTTTGAGAGTTGTCTGGAATTCCTTGTCATTTGCCCAGGTTCACCCAGTCAGTGTGTGACCGAAGTGGGATGTGAACCCAGATCTTTTGAACTACAAAGACAGTGTCCTATGCCATTCTGCCTCTTGTATAGCATAAATATGAATTATCTCTGTCATTTTGTCTCTCCTTCCCTACCTGTTCTCCCCCCCTCCCTCTCCCTCTCCCTCTTTCCCTCCCCCTCTCCCTCTTTCCCTCTCCCTCTCCCTCTCCCTCTCCCTCTCCCTCTTTCCCTCCCCCTCTCCCTCTTTCCCTTCCCCTCTCCCTCCCCCTCTCCCTCTTTTCCTCTCCCTCTCCCCTCTCCCTCTTCCCCTCCCCCTCTCCCTCTCCCTCTTTCCCTCCCCTCTCCCTTTTCCCCTCCCCCTCTCCCTCTCCCTCTTCCCCTCCCCTCTCCCTCTCCTCCTCTCCCCTGTTGCTCTCCCTCTCCCTCTCCCCCTCCCTCTCCCCTCCCCCTCCCCCTCTCTCTCTCCCCTTATTCCTTCTCTCTCTGCTTCCCTCCTTACCCATTCTCCCCTTCTCCCTCTCTCTCATTTCTTCTGTCTCTATCCACCCCTATATTTCTCTTTTACTCCTTCCCTTTCTTTTTCACTCTTCTTTTTCTTCCTTTCACCCCCACCTCCACAATTCCATTGCTATTTATGTCTTTAGGTTAGCTTGTGGAACCCATGGGGACATATGTAGTCTACTGGAAAGGGCGTGGGTTTAAATCCCAACTTTGCCATTTCCTATTTGTATCATCTTGGGAAAGTCATTTTACTTCTATAGGTCTCAGATTCCTCATCTGTATGAATAGAGAATCAGATTATATGTTTTTTTAGGAGCCCTTGCAGTTGCTGGAGGGAAAGGTAATATGGGGTGCCAATGAATGGCTAAGCCCTGAAGTAGAGTGTTAAAAAAATAACAACTAAAATTGTTGTTAAATGACCTCTCATGGAAGCCTTCAATATGCTCCTAAATCTTAAATATGGATTTCATTTGAAAACTACCTTCTTTTCCTTGATGAGTTTGGTTTTAGAGCATAGCAGGGGAGTGGAATCTGATACTGCTTTTTGATGCAGAACAATTACTGCTTTCAGACATTGCTACCTTCCCCAGTGTGCTTCATTTAACAATAAATGGCTTTCAGAGGAGGTGATTACTATGTTGTAAACACTTGGACATGGATGGACAGACTACAGAATGATAGGATACTAGCACAGGGGAGACATAAATGAATTACCTTACTGCTAGCTATGAAATAGTCTCTTTCAGCATATTTAAAGATGATGTGAGAATGAAGCTAAAGAACGAAAGCTTTATCCCTCTAGGCTTGTTGCATGGATTTTGATGAGAAGGTTGGAGGTAGCAATTTGTTTTAATGATTGATTTCACTAATACTGAGTTACAATTGGACTCCTCTGGAAGTCTATATAAGATCTCCACACATGGAAAATGAACTCATTAGGATCAATGCTGTTATGTGATAAATACAAACCAAAGACATCCAGGTGGTAAAATACTTGCTTTCTTTTAAAGCCATGGGAAATGGTACTTAAAAACATGAATTAAATCAGAGGCAGATTGGTATAAGATGTTGTGGTAGATATGTTACTGGTAATACTATCTCAAAGGTTTAAGATCATGGGTTCTTATCTTTGGTTCTAAGAATCTACCAAGGGATCCCTGGATAGATTTGAATGTATAAGTGGGAAAACATTTCATCTTTATTTTCACTGAGTTCTTAATTGAAATTTTACCTTTTCATTATGGATCATTTTTTTTGTTAGTTTTTTGCAAGGTAATAGGGTTAAGTGGCTTGCCCAAGGCCACACAGCTAGGTAATTACTAAGTGTCTGAGGCTGGATTTGAACCCAGGGCTGACTCCAGGGCTGGTGCTCTATCCACTGTGCTGTCTAGCTGCCCCAATATGGATCATTTTTTTAAAAAATGTATATTCTGAGAAAGAGTTCATAAGCCTCACTAGAAGGCATATTCTACAAGAAAAAAAAACAGGTTTAGAAGATTTATTTTAGATGCATGTTGTCTTAAGAATTAATGGCAGTAGCTCACATGTATATGATTTCTATGAGGTAGGAGGTTTGAGTATTATTATATGTATTTTACTGAGGAGAAAACTAAGACTTGTAAGGATAAATTGAATCTTGGTTGCAGTGAAAACATAATTGAAAATGGAAGCAAAAGATCTGGGTTTAAATACTGTATCTGCTAGTCTTTCCTCATATATAAATTGATAGATCTGGACTAAATTATTTCTAAAGTCCCTTCCAGTGAAAAAAATCCTTTAATCTAGTCAGATTACAGAATTACAACATAGTAAATGTTGTATCTGGAACTTGAAATTCAGGTTTCTGACTTAAGATCAAGACCCTTCTCACACCCTGGGAAGATGAAAGGTAAGATTGGAAAGGAAGTAGAGGAAAGTTTAATTGGGAAATCTACTCCCCAAAATATTATAATGAAAGGTTTATATTCCATGTCCTTCAGTCCTCAAGACTCAGATGACTCTTAAAATGATTCTTTTCTAGTACTATGTGTCAAAATTCCCTCTATAATTCCCTAGTCTTTAAGTTTCTAATCCCCATTCAGGAGGCATTTAGGGCTATGGAAAGAGAGAGAGAGAGAGAGAGAGAGAGAGAGAGAGAGAGAGAGAGAGAGAGAGAGAGAGAGAGAGAGAGAGAGAAATAAAGACAATTGGATATGAAAATTTTCTCTGCTCTCACACCCACTTAGTTTCCTGACTAATCAACACTGAACAAATTGAGGAAATATCCTGTAACAAATAAGTCATTTTCTAAAATTTAATGGTTTGAGCTGAATTAAGTATCTTTTGCCAATATCTTAAAGATTTTTATGTTTCTTGAAGTCTTTGAAATATTTGATAACCCTTGGTAACCATCCTTTGAAAGTGTAGCAAAATTTCTTGATTACTATAAATTCCAAGTTAAGTCTCATGGATCTCTTCAACCTCTTGGTTCCCAAACTTCAAAGTGGTCACTTGAATAATAGTTGTGTTTCCAAGAAGCAGGCTTACACAGGATCAGAGATAGAATTTGAATCCAAATCTTCTTCATTCTAAGGTTGGTACTCTGTGCCACCATTCTCTAGTGGACTATAATCTTTTTTACTACACTCAAGGAATAGGCAGGGAAAAGGACATAACACTTTGGTCTCTTGTTGTGTCTTAGTTGTGTTCAATTTTCTGTGACCCCATTTGGGGTTTTCTTGGCAAAGATACTGGTGTGGCTTACCACTTCCTTATCCAATAAATTTTACAGATGAGGAAACTGAGGCAAACATAGTTGAGTGAATTGCCAGGGACATAGAGCTAGTAAGGGTCTATGGCTGGATTTGAGTCTTTCTAATTCCAGGATTTGTTTCATCTACTGTACTACCTAGCTGACCTACTTTTGATCTCTATGCTACATTAAAATTCTAAGAGTTGTATCAGACCAGGCATTATGTTGCATCAGAATTTTACACAAGGCTTGGTAGTTATTTTTTTTCTTGGTTACCCATATCTTTCACCAGGGTTTTCCAGAGTCCCCAAGAACCAGTCTTAAACAGAATTATAAAAGTGACTCAGTGACTCCTAAAAATCTTCCTAAATTGAAACTATTCAAAAATAGATTGGGTTACCTTGAGTACTGATGGGTTTGACCATCTTGGAGACTTTAAGAAGCAATAGATAGACAGGAAGATAGGTAGGTAAATACATAGGTAAATAAGTAGAAGGACAATTAGATAGGTATAGGAATAGATTGATAGGTGAGTTGATGACAGATAGATACATAAATAGAAAGTTAGACATTTAGATAAATACTTAGAAAGTCAGAAAGAAAGATGATAGATAGATAGATAGATAGATAGATAGATAGATAGATAGATAGATGATAGAGCAGCATTTATTAAGCGGCAGTCTGAGTTCTGGTAATATAGATACAAGAAAATAAAATCGTCCATGCTTTTAAGGTTTTTATTCTAATCATTTTAATAAAGACAAAACATGGAGGGGGAGTGCTGAAAAGCTGGTGAGGGGTGGGAGAACAGCAACAAGAGGGAGAAGGAGAGTAAAGAAAGGGGGGTCACTAAGGATGAGGTGAAAGAGTCCAGAGAGTTAAGTGATTTGGAAGTGAAATCAACACCTTGCCTACCTGGAGATGCCTCTTTGCCTTGGATTGATCAGCCCTGTCCAGGTTCACCATTTCCTGAGGGAACCCAATCGTACTCAATTATCAGATCAGCACACTTTCTACTGTTCCCTACACTTCTTCACCAAATTGACCATCGACTTCCAGAGGCTGTTTATTCACTTGTTATGTCCACTATAATGGAGATGGGTTAGACTAGATGACCACTGGGCTCTCATACAATTCTGACTCCTGTGTCATATTTTTAAAAGTGCTTTATGTACATAATCTTATTTTATTGGCACAATACTTCTGAGGGGTAGGTGTTATTAGAACTATTTTAAAGATGGGGAAACTGATTCTAGTGACTTGCTCAGTAACACACAGCAAATGTCTGAGGCCTGAGGGTTCAAACTTGATTCTTCTTGATTCCAGGTCCATCTCTCTCTATCTGCTGTGTCAACTAGAGTCCTTCCATTGTTGTCTGTGTGAGAGACAATAAGATAATGATGATTTCTCTCCTCTTTCTGAGGGTAACACACAACACTAGGTGGGAGTTGAGGAGGGGAGTGTACTGTGTTTTTAAGATCCTCTTCCAAGTAGACCACTCTTTCCCTCCACTGGCCTGTAAAACAGACTCTCTGAACTCAAGTCCCCTAGGAGATGCTACTGCAGAATTCTCTCTTAGACAGGCATTATCTTGACACTTTGACATTAGCTTAGTGAGAGGCAAAAGGTTGGAAGCAAGCCCAATCATCAAGCCCATCAGAATCAAACTATATTTTCTGAGCAGCTGTCGATAGAGTGTGCATGAGATTATTATTGTTTGCAGAAGCTTTATTGATCGTGGCTTTTTGAAGCTCAGAAATCTGTTTACGGCCACCTATAAAAATGAACAGCCACTTCTTTTACTGAAGGTTAACACAGTGTGTTTATTTAATTGAATGGAAATGGTTTTGTGTTCTCAGAATGTCATTGTTAATAAATTTTCAAGGGACTCAAGATGTGACTCATATCTGGGATTTGGGGACAGATGAATTGGAGTGTATATGTGTGGAGGCCAGGAATAAAAGAAAAAATAAAGTAATTGGATAAGATTATGGTGCAAACTTTTCTTCATGGGGAAATTATCTATGTGAAATTGTTCTCTGTTACTGGTGAAGTTCTCTCCCTTGGGAGAGAAAATATTCCTTAAAATATTCCACTGGATTAATCCTCAGAAGTATTTTAGGTAACACCTTGAGTGTTTAGTTCATAGTAGGTTTATGGTCTAGTCATTTTTGATAATTTTATTGTTTAGTCTTTTTAGTATTTGACTCTTTGTTACCCTATTTGAGATTTTCTTGTTAGAGATACTGGCCTGGTTTGCCATTTCCTTCCTCATTTTATAGATGAGGAAGCTGAGACAAACAGGGTTTAGTGACTTACTAAAGTCACATAGCTAGTAAGTGTTCAAGGCCAAATATGAGTCTTCCTAATGTCAACCTCATACTTTATCCACTATGCCCAATCTACCTTTTTTTTAAAATCATATCTTGTTACTCATGTCTTCGAGAAGGTTCATAATATAGTAGGGGGAAAATTGACTCCTAAATCAGAAGACCTGAATTCAAATCCCATCTCTGATGCTTACTACTTGGGATAAGTCATTTAGCCGCTGAAATTCAGTTGTTTTATCTGTAAAATGAGTGAATTCAAATATTATTCAATTATTTTTTTATTATTTATTATTATTATTAAATGCTTACTCTGGGCAAAGTTGGAGAAGAAAATGGTGAACTGCTCCAATACCTTTACCACAAAAACCCCACATGGGGGCAGAAAGAATCAAACACAACTGAAACAATTGACCAACAAGGAAAAAATGCAAAGCACTGCACTTTGTGATTTAAGAGAATGGAAGCTCCTTCCTGTTCTCAAGAAGCGCACATTCTAAAGGAGCTGAGAGCACAGAGAAGGTTTCAATTGCAAGTTAAATGGAAAAATATTGGTCCTTAGGGTACAACAGCAAGGAAGATATTAATGTCATTTTTTTTCCATGTCCTTTCCACTGATAGAATCATATCAGTTTCTGATGTTAAACCATCTAGCAGTTTCAAGGCCTGTGGTGGCAAAAATAATCTTTATCAGGGGAAATCTCCAAGTAGGAAGAGACCAATCAGAAGTAACCATAAATGAATCATTATTGTTTACTCCTAAGACAGAGGGAGATGTGACAGCTGAGATCAGTTACTTGAAGAGTTGTCATGTAGGAAAGGAGGCTTTAAATTTTTTTTCTCTTTTTCTCTCCAAGGGCAAAAATAGAAGAAACAGGTGGAAGTTACAAAGGAGAATATTTCATTTGATACCAGGAAAAAACAAACTTCCTAATAATTAGATTATCCCCAAATGGAATAGACTGTCTAAGTAGGTAATATGTTCCCCCTTTATTAGACATTCTGAAGCAGAGGTTAAATGGCCATTTATTTGTATATGAGAATTCTTTTTAGGTATGGACTGAACTAAATATCACTCAAATTCTATGATATTGTAATATTAAGGGACAGTTAGATAGTATAGTGAATAGAGTTCCAGATCTGGAATCAAGAAGGCCCAAGTTTTAGCTGTGTGACCTTAGGTGGCCTAGTGGATAGAGCACCAGCCCTGGAGTCAGGAGGACCTGATTTTAAATCTGGTCTCAGACACTTAATATTTACTTAGTTGTGTGACCTTAGGCAAGTCACTTAACCCCATTGTCTTGAAAAAAGAAAAACAAAAACAAAAAACACCAAAAAAAAAATAGTGCTTACTTCCCAAGAATGATAATTGTAGAGTACGTATATAATATCAATTACATAGTAAGTGCTATATAAATGTTATTTATTATTATTACTACTTTCTGTGATTTCTCAACCACAGGTTTCTGCCAACTGCTTGAATCTCCTTAGCAATTTTATCTCTTTACTTATCAAGTATTGCATATTTCTTTTCCACTTTGTTAGGTTGGGGTAGGATAAGGATGAGAAGAGGTGTCTCATTCAAAACCAAAAATTGTTCATATTTTGTAATTCTAAGCTTCTCTCTCCCCTAAAATATAATGCTAAATTCAATACATACCACAGTTTCTTTTAAAAATACTTGTTAAGTTATTATTGTGTGATAATGACATAAAAGCAGCATAATATAAGAAACAATGCTGGGTTTGAGATTAAAATACATTCTCTCAAACTGTGGCTTTGTAACTTAATACCTATTTGACCTTAGGTAAATCATTGTTACCATTTTGACAGTGGCTTCCTCCTCTATAACTGAAATCCTTGGGCTAAATAACTTCTGACATCATCTTCCCACTTTAAATGTGTGAATCTATTAGTCTATTGTTCAAACCATACAACTTCATCTTCCCCCAACTCTGCTCCACCCCACCACAGATTATACTCTGAGATAATTAAATCCATACTACCATTGCCACTCACCATCTTTGTGACTTCCTTGGCCACCATACTCCCATTATGATGTAAGTTTCTCGGTAACAGGGATTCTCTCCCTTTTATATTTGTATCTTTAATGCTTAACACAGTGTTTGGCAGATCATTAAATGCTTTTCATTCTTCCATGCATTCATTCATCCATCTTATGATGAATGAGAACTGTTTTTTCACATTCCTAAAACAAGGCATGGGACAAAAATTATTACAGGCAAGATTAACACCATAGGAAGTGAAAATGTACACTCTGGTCTCATTTGTAGGGCTTTGGTTTGATATGAATAAAGAAGAAAGGAAATTTAAGGCAGAAAATTGGAAAAAAAAAAACCCTAGAAACTCTCAGCAACCATAGAGAGATTGCGTGATGCCACATATATAAAAATTCACTTGAATATTTTGTCTTTAAAATGTGTGGAAATATTTGACTGATTTTCTGTATTTTCTTTTATCCTTTTATTCAGATAAAAATCTGAATGTTCTTTTTCTCTCTTTTTGCCTTGTGTAACACAGTTGTAACCAGATTCTTGTTCTCAGTTTGCTTGTGATTTGCAGTGCTCCTCCAGTTTCAATACTTTTCCTAGAAAAATGAAGCTATAGGTTTTGAGACCTACTCTTAACAGACTTACATGAAAGAACAGGAAATATTTAATCTAGAGAAGAAAAGTTTTTGTGGGTAGTATGCCAGCTAGTCATGAACTGGAAGGACTTTCATGTGGAAGAGGGATTAAATTTGTTCTATCTGACCACAGAAGGTAGAACAAGAAGAAGGAGATAGAAGAGGTAGGCTTGTTAAATGAGAAAAAAAATTCTAAAATTCCAATTATCCAGTAATAGAATAATCCATTGCAGAAAGATGAATGGTTTCCCTCTCACTAGGTTGTCAAGCAAAGATGAACTCTTGTCAGTAATCCTGTAGAGGGAATTCTTAATCAAGGTACAGGTTGAACCTCATAGCTTCTGAGAATACTTCCAACCCTGAGATTCTATGTCATCTTCAAATATTTGAAGGCTGTGATGTGAAAGGGGACTTGAACTTGGTTTGCTTGGCTCAAGAGAGAAGATTTAGAACCATTAGGTACATATGGCATAAAGATATAAATCTGTTGCATGTAAATGAAAATTTTCTAAGTAATAGCTATACAAGCATACAGGGCTTCATTGCAAACTCCTAATCAATAAAACTCTTCATGAAGAAACTAGATGACCAATTGCTGTAAATATTACTTTCTTCTTCTTCTTCTTCTTTATTCTTCTTTCTTTTTTCTTCTTTGTCCTTTATTATCAAAGAGGACCATGACCTTGACCACATCAATCCCTGCTGATACCAGAAGAAATAACTTACTTAGATGTGATCAGCTATAGTGTTAAACAATGTGTAGAGTTTGCTGTTATCTTTAGGCTTTTTTTGAAAAAAATATATTTCATCTGGATATGACAACATGATCTAACTTTTGGGTAAAAAAATTCATGGACCTGCCTAGCCCTAAGATTCCTTAAGTCTAAATTCATTGTTCAGAGGAGGCTATACAACTGTGAATGATTATGCAATTATGTAATAGGTTAACATTTAAATATTATTTCTCTTAAGTTTCAATTGAAAGTCTTAGATTGAATTTTTCCCTTCCCTCCTTCCTTTCTCTCTTCCTCCTTCTTGCCATCTGTGTCTCTGGACTTCTGACTCTGTTTCTGGGTCTGTCTCTCTAGCTCTAGCTGTCTCTGTTTCTTCCTCTCTCTACCTTTCTCTGTCTCCCCCCCCCCCCCCCCGCCCCAACCCTCACTAAACAATCATGAACAGGAACTAAAATTCATATCATTCTTTGATCTCAGAGTAGAAACATGGAGAGGGAGGGATAAAATTGAAATTGAGGACCTAATTGAACAATGGATTGTTTTAATAAGTACTAACATAGAATCCTAGAAAATTCAATGAGGGAACTGGAGGCACTGAAAGACTAAATGACTTGGCCAAGGTGACATCTTAATAAGGGTTGTTAGCATCAGTATTCCATTCCCATTTCTCTGACTCTAAGTCTGGGAATCTTTCCATTCCACTCCACAATTTTCCAGTTACCCAAGTACAACTAATATGAGACATTTCCTATTCCCTTATTAAAGGAAAAATAGTGAGAGGGGAAAAAAAAAGGTCAGACAAGTTTTTCTAGAGAACATTATAAATGAAGAACATTATTCCTTGTCAATTAACTCTACTTTTTATAGATGCTTATACTATTAAATAAAATCTTAAGAGAGATGTGAGTTTTTAGTGATCTCTAGGAAGTTATTTTTGATATTAAATTAAATGAGTGCTGTGTATTGTAGAGCCCCCACCAGATGTACTCCCCTCTGGCAAAAGTCTTCCTTTACCAGATGCAACCTAGTTAGAGGTGAAATGAAATCACAGAAGTGAATTTTTCCCCCACAGTTAGGTCATGTTGTCACATCCAGATGAGATATATGCTCTTTTTCAAAAAAGCCTAGACATAACAACAAGCTTACATGGTATTTAATACTATAGCTTACTGTATCCTTGGTAAGTTATTTTTTCTGGTATGAGCAGTATACTGATAGGGTCAAGATAAAAAATTTGAACCTTGTATAAGCCAGTTTTTCTGTAAACACAGACTATTATATTCTTGGCTTTAGCTAGTCATATTGTGGGATGATCGCAGATTGATATTTACAAGGGACCCCAAGACACTGAATATAAATGAACCTAGATTTGACTCCCAAGTTCTTTCATACATCCAGTGTACCTTTGGCCAAATAAATGACTTTATTTTTCTGGATCTCAGTCTTCTTTTCTAAAAATTTAGGGCTAGATTAGATGGCTTTTCATGCTCCTTCCATATCTACTCTTTTGAGACTGAGAACTCAAAAATAACTCAAAACTTATGCCTTTATTGACATTAGGGTCAGGAATGTTCTTTTTCTATAGGAAAATTAGCCCTTTGAAAAATGTCCATGTTAATCCTCCCTCTCCCAGGTGTTTTCTCCATTCACCAAAGCTTCATAAGAAAAAGAAATGTCTTGTCAGAACTTAAGATGACAATCAACAGTGATCAGATTGTGCTCCCTTCCTCACAGGCAGAGGAAAGATAAAATGCAACACTTATTATGAAGGGGGAAGGGGAAAGAGAGCAAGCATTTGTTAAGTCCCTATTATGTCTACAAGGAGCTTCACTAAGAATTTTAGAAATATTATCTCATTTTATCCTCCAGCAATCCTGTGAAGTAGGTTGCTATTGTAATCCCAATTTTATATATGAGGGAAACTGGTCTGCCTATGGGTCACCTAGCTAGAAGTGTTTGAGGTCATATTTGAACTCAGGTCTTTCTGACTCCAGATGTGATGGTTGCCTTATTGGCTGTGCTGCTTTATAATTGTACCTCACCTTTCCCATATATTCCAAAAGAGTTCTGTCAATACACACACACACACACACACACACACACACACACACACACACACAATATAGAACAGGGGTTGTGTATTCCAGTACTTAACAAAATTTGGTATTAAACAAATGTGAATTATTTAATTTTCCCAAATTCTCAATCAACTAGTTGAAAGTCTAGGAATAGAAATTATATATCTGCCAATCAGTAAAAGTCTCTGGAAGACTTGGGGATTATTATAAGGTTTTTAATAAAACATTTTTGAAAGGGTGTTCCAATACTAATCTCTTACCCCATTAATTCTTCCAATTTAAATTTTTTGCTTATATTGTTTGTTTTTAGTTCACCTTCAATTTTGAATTTAGTCCTCTCCTCCCATCTTCTCCTACCCAGTAAACCATCCCATGTAACAAAGAGTATTTTAAAAAAGTAAGGTCAGTAAACTGTCCTGTAGTGGTCATTCCTTGGGTCATATACATATTTTTACTGGTCCTGGTTAAGCACATAGAAGCTTGGAGAATTATAACCATATGATGCTCAAATGTTGAAGCAATTGTAAGGAGGGGAAAAATTGAATTGAAAGTATATTCTAAATGTTTACTATGTGAGACACAGTTCAGCAAAAATAATCAGTATTTCAAAGATTATTCAATGTTCTATTCTCTGAAAAAAGGGAAAGAAGTACATTTTCTCTTTTCATCTTTAATAACCTTAAGAATTTTGAAAAAAAAACAACAAAAAAAGTAAATCCCCTATAGCTGTGATTCTTCCCCTAACACAATTTTCTTACTACTTATGTGAATTAAAATTTTGGAGCAGAGTAGTTATACTATATATAAAATGATATTATATATCTTAACCACCTGAATACATGATGATTCCATATGTTATATTCCTATGGAACACTAGAAGTAAAGCATCCTTGGTGCAATGGGAGAAATTTTTCTTGTGATAATTTGTGATAATTTAGACTGTGCCTGGAAAAAAGTCTCCTCCATGTAGTGTAAATGTTTCTTGAATGATTTATTAAAATTAAAATCAGTGTGCTATGTTTGTGGAAATATTCCTTACTTTGGATATTTAAGTTTAAACTAAAAAATTTTTAAATTGATGGAGCTGTGAGATTTTGTTTGTTTATTTTTTTTAATTTTTTTAGCCATGATAATACTAGGAAAGGAAGATGAGCTTAATTTCTAGTGGGAAGGATGCCAGTTGGACAATTTCCTGATGGTGAAAATTCACTAAGGGAGGATTTGAAATTTTTTTTATATCTTTGAAAACAGGACCTAGAGTGTTGGTTATTTAGATTCTACTGGATACTCATGGTAATGACCAGTTTGATTTGGTGGAGACCTGTCAAATTTTAATCTTCAGTGTGATATCATGGAAAAGGCACTGAATTTGGAGGCAGAGAAACAACCTTTGCCACTTGACTATATATTATGTTAGGTAAGTCAGTAAAATCTGGGCCTCAATTTCCTCACTTCTAAACATGAAGAGGTTAGCCTAGATGATATCTTAGTCTCTTTTATCTCTATGTTCCTATGTGTTTTACTTTTTTCATTTCTTTACCTTGAGCTTTTAAAACTAGTTAAACAATTATGCCCCAAAAGATAGGATTAATTCTGTGTCAACTTACATTTGATGTCTTTGAAATAGAATTCTGTCCTTGTCCTGCCCTATTCTTCATTTTTTTCTTGAATGAAACTGTAGAAAATGTGCTTAGTATTTGCAAATGACAAAATCAGGAGAAATAAATAGCTAATATAGTAGATGACAGAAGGAGGATTTGAAACAGTCTTGATGGACAGGGTAATTGGACCAAAATAAACAAAGATAAAATTTAATGGAGATAAATGTAAAATCTGGCATTTAGTGGCTTTTTAAAAAAAATCACTTATAAAAGTATGGGATGGTAGACACCTGCCATGGCAGCAATTCATTTGAAGAAAATCTAGAAGTTAAAAAGAAACATAATTTGAATCAATAAAGAAAAGTTACCTGATGCAACAGTAATAGAATTATATGGGATTAAGTATGAGGAGTAAGAGTCCAGACCACCTCTAAATTTGTCGGATTATATATAAAGTATTGTTTTCAATTTATGACAGTGACAAACTAAAGCAAAATCATAAGAAGGCAGGTACAATCTTGAATAGGTCCAAGGCATACAAGGAACAGATATGAGAACTTGACTGTTTAGTCTGGAGAAATGAAGGAGACTTGGACAAAGTGTAGCTTTTAGAAAATCAGCAATTTTTTAGATTAAAAATGACTTTATGATATAGTAATATTTAAATTTCTTGATTGCCCCATAACACCTGATCGTCACTATTACAAATCACATTTGCTCAAAGTTTTTTCTCTTTTTCTCTACACGTGCTCATGCAAAGATACATTCATCCTTTTGCAAAAAAGATTTTTCTATCCTTCCTTCTCTTCCTCTGCCCATGGCCAAGAATAAGCTGATATAAGTTATATATCATATTTAAAATATTTCTAAATTAATCATGTTGTGAAAGGAAAATTAGAACTAAGGGAAGAAAAACCATGAGAAAGAAAGACAAAGCATAAAGGAAGTTCTAAAAATGACTTTAGTATATTCTTTGCTCTGCATTCAGACTCCATAGTTTTTCTCTGAATGTAAATGGCATTTTCCATAACAAGTCTCTCAGGATTGTCCTTGATTACTGCCCTGTTGGGAGAAATCGTGCCCATTATAATTGATAATTTCACGATGTTGAATAAGTGATATTTTGAACTGTTTTTTATAACTGATATATTTAGAAATGGGGGAAAAATTCAATTGATATTATTTACTCAAATGTATTAAGGGATAGCCTACAGAAGAGGGAATAAAGTTTCATGTTCCTCAGAAAGGTTTTAATTGAGTATCTTGTACTTTACTCAATAAAATTATGAATTTTATAACAACTATAGCTGATTAATGATGGAAAATTTAGTGATCTCATCACTGAATGTATCCAAAAACTGGTTAACCATCTGCCAGGTATACCTGGATTGAGTACAGGAAAATATGTGACTCCTTCCTACTTTAAAATGCTGTCATTCTTTCATTAAAAGATATAAATATCTGGCTTGATGACCACACCCAACATTTTAAACAAATATAGTTCTGTCTTTAAAGTAAGGAAATACAAATTAACAAAATACTTATTCTCAAAGTAGAATAAAGAAGCACTCATTCCCCCCCCCCCCATTCCTTCTAAGGTGCTAGGAATTTTTTTTTATCAACTTTAAATGCTTGGAATTTGCATATTTATTGAAAATATTCTGTTTCAATGTCAGATTTTGGAGCCAAAATCCCTAAACTGAAAGCTGACTTGAAAGGAATGACTATGAAGTTGGTGATGTTTTCTAGATTGACTTTTGAGTGACATGTTCTTATTCTTTTATTCAACAGTTGAATAGGCAGTTGGATAGACAGTTACTAATCATCAATCCATCTCACAACTCCAAGTATTTTCACTGGCTATCTTCATGTGTGGAATACTCTCTCCTTTTCATATCCACCTCATAATTCCCCGACTTCCTTCAAGAACCCAGCTAAAACCCTGCCTTCTACCAGTAGCCTTTCTTCATCCTTCTTCACTCTAGTATCTTCTATTAATTATTTTCTATTCATCCTGAATCTAATTTACTTGTATTTAGTTGTTTGAATGCTGTATTCCCCATTGGACTGTGAGTTATTTGTGAGCAGAGACTGTTCTTTGCCTTTCTTTGTCAATCTAGAACTTGACAAACAGTAGGTACTTAATAATGGTCAGTGACTAATTCACCAGCTATATACAAACACTCAAGGGAAATATACAGATTGATTTTTTTTTTGTATCTCTGTGTTCAAGATGTTTATCTAAATAGTCTTTCTTAAATCTCTTTGAAATTATTGATTGCTAAGAATACACCTAGGTTCACCAAGAACAGGTCATGCTGGATTAATTATGTTTTCTTTTTTTGACAGGGTAGATCAGGATGATTGAATAGCCATAATATATTTGACTTTTAGAAAATTAGTGATACTTTAATCTACTTTGTGACTGAGATATTTAGAAATGTAGAAGGGATGTAGTTGACAAACTAGCCCCCCTCCTTTTGTATAGTCTTGAAAGCTAAGGCTGGTTTTCAATTTTTTTTAAATAGAGTTTTTTGAAGTATTTAAAATAGAAGGAACAAAAGTTAGCTTTCTAACTGTTTAAATCAAGCAACAGTCCAGATTTGGCTCTCAGGTTGTAGTTTGCTGACCCCCTGATTTGGATAATAGTCAAGAAAATCCAAAATTGGTTATATTTAATGGAATCAAAGAGTAATGATCAATGGATCAATGCCAAAATGGATGAATACTTTAAGTAGGATGAATACCTCAAGGGCCTCAGGGTTGTGCATTTAACTTTACTATATTTAATGTTTCTATTTATGATTTGGCTTAAAGGTAAAAATGATATGCTTTTTGCATATGATAATGGAACAGGTCTGGGAAGGATGGCTAATATCTTGGATAAATATTGGTATCTAGAAAGATTTTGGTAGAGTAGAATTGTCAAATTATGACTAATGTGAAATCCAATCTGCAGCCTGTATTGGTACTGAACATGTAAAATTAGTTTTTAGCTTATGGATTATACAAAAATGTTTGGTGGACAAAATTTGATTCTTGTACTATAGTTTACCAAACCCTGCAATGAAACTATCAGGAGAAATATAATTGTAAAAGTGCAACACTTTATGCTTGGTTTAAAAGAAATTCAGCTGTATAAGCATAGAACAGGAGAAGCATGAATGACTATATGGTGTTTGCTGTTAAAAATATTTTAAGTGTTTAAGAGAATAGCAAACTTAATGTGTGTCAATAATATGACATGGGAGACAAATAAACACAAAGGAAATCATGGGCTTTATTAATAGCAGCATTTTATCTAGAGTCTTGTACAATTCTGCCATGTTCAGATCATATCGAGAGTATGGTCTTCAAATCTGGGTACTATATATTAGAAAGGACATTGTCAGAACTGATTATAGGTTAATAGATTTAAAACCAGGAGAGAACTCAGTAATAGATTGTCAGATTCCTTACTTTGCTGTTATTCTGTCATTTTCAGTCATGCTTGACTCTTTAAGACACCATTTGGGATTTTCTTTTCAACAATATTGGAGATGACAAAAATTAAGGCAAACAGGATTAAGTGACTTTCCCAGGGTCTCACAGATAGTAATTGTCTGAGGCCAGATTTGAATTCATGAAGATGAGTCTTCTTGACTCTAGGTCTGATAATTAATCCCTTACACCACCTAGCTTCCCCCTATTTTACAGATGGACAAATGAGTGTGTTTCCCAAGTTTTCACAGTTGTGAACTGTAAGTGACTGGAATGAGGATTGTACTAAAGATGACCATGCTTTGTATTCACACAGCTATTATATCTCAAATGTAAGCATTCCTTATTCAAAAGTCACTGACTCATTATGTCTTTTTCTGAACTTTACAGTGTAACATAAAATATTTGGTTGCTTTCCCTTCATAATTTAGAGGGAAAAAATCAATAAGAATGTGGCACAACATTGACAAATGCTTGCCATTGAATAATGGAAAGAATGTGAGAGTTTGGGCTAGGAAAGTGATCATGGGATGTCACAACTCTGAATTCACTTTTTTTTGCAAGGCAAATGGGGTTAAGTGGCTTTCCCAAGGCCACACAGCTAGGTAATTATTAAGTGTCTGAGACTGGATTTGAACTCAGGTACTCCTGACTCCAGGGCCTGTGCTTTATCCACTGTACCACCTAGCTGCCCCTGAGATTCACTTTCATCATCTATAAAATAGAGATGAAAGATTTGGATTACTACATCATATAGTCTTGTTTAGACTCAAAGGAGATGATGTAGATAGTCTTGCTTTGTCAACCTTAAAGTGGTGGATAATTGAAAACCATTATGAAAATGGAAACTGGTTAAATGCATGTGTGTGTGTGAGGTGAGGAAGAGGGAAAATCCAAGTATAAATTGAAGATTTCAAATATGAGAGCCTAGGTTCTCATAGGATGCTACTGTCAGAAAGATTAAAATTAAACAACAGAGGATATTTAGGGAGAACCAAGTGACAATGAAATTTATTGCAGTTAAAATGTAAGACCCTTTGATCCATACATGTGTCTATCTTAGTTCTCAAAGATAAAGTGTGGCTCCTTTCAGGAGCCTTAGCTAACACACGTAGAAAGACTAAAAGGAATGAGACCAATTCTATAAGAAAGCAGGCTGAAACCAAGGAAGGAATTTATCAAAAAAAAAATGGAAAACTCTTCTATAGCATAGGAAGTCTTGTGCTTTTAAGTCATTTGTACATTTATTTATTCTTTCAATATAAAATAAGCAAACATTTTATTTTATGGCTATTCTGTCCTAGGCTTCTCTCTCTATTTCCCTCTCTTTCACATACACACCCACACATCCCCCTATCCCCACACCCCACACCCCCACACCCCCTTGTCCTTAAGGAGCTACTGTGCTATTTAAGGGGTACAGTATGTACACAGATTAAATAAATACAAAATAATTTGTGGGGTTGGAGTAGGATCATGGCATCTGACAACCAGGCACAATTAGAAAACATATCATATAGAAAGTTGCCCGTTATCTGGGTCTTGAAGGAAGCTAGAATTTCTGAGAGGTCAATGTGAGGAAGGAGTATGTTACAGGACTGGGAGATAGACAACATCTGCAAAGAATGAGAAATGTAGCATTATGTCTAGGAAACTCAGGACTATGTTCAATTTGTTGGCTGGAACTTTGGCTATACAAAGGGGGAGTAATTTATAATCATCCTTAGCAATATTGGGGTGCTTGTCATATAATGTACAGCACAGATGACCCAGGTAAGTGAGAGATGAACTGAAAGATTTTAATTTTGTACTGAAAGATTTGCATTAGTAATACGAAGGTGACAATATAAAATCTTCCTAAGAAACCATAGAAAAATAAATAAGTGTGCAAGAAAAGTAGGTCTTTCTCTTATTATGGTCAATTCAAGATCCCAAAGTCACAAAGCGCAGCTCCCCAGTGGGCTTCTGTTCTTCTACAGCTTGATGTATACACATGACAGTCCACTAAGGAGATAATGTTAAAGTAGAGAAATGATTAGAAGTAATTTGCTAAGGGACCAGAGTTGCATTTTGAACTGTCAACAAGTAATGAAGCAAGAATGTCAATTGGCAGGCGAATCAAAGCCTGGGCAGTGAGTGGGGAGGAGGAATCCTGTTCCAAGGAAATTGAGTGCTCTTTAATTGAAGCTACTGATAAGACAAACAGAAGTTTGCAACAATTGGAGATTGGTAAGAAGGAAAATATTTCCCATACTAGGAAAAGGGAAAAAGGAGAAATTTCCAAATGAAAGTCAAGGGGAGACCAAGGGCTACTCCCTTCAGATAAGGTTTTTGAAGTCTTTGAACTTGTCCATCTGTCTTCATGTTTGCATTGGACAAAGCAACATGGGAATTTGTTTTTTTTAAATTATATATTTATTTTCTCCAAGGATTTTATTTTTCTTGTTTTGTTTTGTTTTATTTTCCACTGGGGACCAAATTTGGCTGGGGAGGGAGTAAGTGTTTGTTAATTTAAAAGTTTTAAGACAATGCATGTCTCCTTCTCTTTAATTGATTAGCTAAGGTATAGGTACCTATATATGGTGCAGTAGATACAGTGCAGGGCAAGGAGTCAGGATGATTAGTCTTTCTGAGTTCAAATCTGGTCTCAGATACTTAGTGGTTGTGTGACCCTAGGCAAGTCACTATTTGTCTCTGTAACTGGAGAAGGACAGGGAAAACCACTCCAATAACTTTGCCAAGAAATTCCAAAAATCATATAATGTACATCTGAAAAAATTGACCACTACAATGAATATACTTAGATTCAGAGGAGTTTAGTGTTAATCTAGAACTGACTGTGCTTTTTAAAACCAACCTACATGTGAGAAGCCATTAGTGGTTTCCTTATTCCTACTTGAAATGTGTAGTTATCTATGAAAATTAAATTTGCATCCCCTTTGTTTCAATGTCTCCTTAAGTGACCACCAAGATCATGTCAGTTTGACATAACATCTTCTTATTACCCTGGCTTCTTTCAAGTCAATGAAAAGGAACTAAAGGAAACAGGATATAGGTTTTATCTTGATGAATGGAAAGAAATTTTCATTGTACCCTGAATTATATCAAAGGACCTAAAATGGATGCTAAACCACAGAGTTAATTTTTAGGTGAAGCTTCCCCTTAGATTTCCAGGAATAGGAGAGGCATGGAGAATACACTGTGAAATTTCCTTTTTCTGTTTAAATCAAAGTAGCCCAGCAACCTGGGTCCTGAACCAGGAGTCTGGGGAACTGAGTATCCAAGCCTAGATCTGTTGTATGTCTTCAGTAGTTAATTCACTTAACCTTTTCATAGGTATAAATTACCCCCCCCCATTTAGAACACTAATACATTTTCCAGAATTACCAGGGATACTAAAGGATTAAGTAATTTGTCCTGTATCATTCACCTAAAATGATTCAAAAGCAGGACTTGAACCCAAGTCTCCCCAAGTCTCCTCAGTCAATCAACAAGCATTTATTGTGCTTAGTTTAGGCCAAGTGCTGAGTTAAATTCTATACGTACAAATCAAAAGGAAGATAATGTCTACCCTTAAGTTTACTTTCTAATGGTGGAAGGTAACTTAGAACTAGAGAGAAATGAAAAAGATAGCTTGGGCATGATCTCTTTAAAAGAAAGGCTCTTGGAGAATCTATCTAATCAGTGGAAGATCAAAGAGACATAGTATATGCTTTTCAGGGCTAAAGAAAGCTTCTGTAATGAAAAGTTTCTGTTGAAGAAACTTGTAATAATGTATTCTGCGTTTTAGACACAAGTCTAAAGGAAAATTTTTTTTTGTTAATTTAATATTTTAAGTACAAATATTACTAACCTAGAGAAAGAAATGTCCAACCCCAAATGGTATTTCTCCCAGTACCCTTGGGAATGAAAGAAGGTTTGAGACAATGTTTTTAAATAGAAATCTTGAACAAGGAAAACTGTTATAATGTGTTAAAACATAATTTGAGATTAACAATTTATTTCCACTACTTAGAATACTAGTCACTTGACAACTATTCAGTTCTGATTTTTTTGGCAAGGCAGTAGGGGTTAAGTGACTTTCCCAAGGTAACACAGCTAGGTAATAAGTGTCTGAGGCTGGATTTGAACTCAGATCCTCTTGACTCCAGGGTTGGTGTTCTATCCACTGCACCATCTAGCTGCCCCTATTCAGTTTCTCTTAAAGACTGAAAGGCTCACCTTTCCAGAAGTCATTATATTAAGCCTTTCTGAATGAATGAGAGAGAATACTGATTGGAGAAGAGGCCATTTGTTTTTGGTGGTTCACTTTCCTGTTTGTGGGTTGAGAAGGCTTAATTCAAGGTTTTGCTGTCACCTTTAAGCTATTTCCCTAAGAAAGGAAGAGGAAAATACATTTTTAAAATGTTAAAAAATTATTTATATTTCATTTAAAACAAAGACTTTTAATATACTACCACAATCAGTTCTGTATTTATAATATATTTGTGTATTTGTGTATATATATATATATATATATATATATATGTATATATATATATACCTTCATGTTATGGAAAGATATATGCACATACAGTGTCTCCAAATTTCATTAAGAGGAAGCCACTTCAATCAGATTCACAGAAGGAAAATAATTTTAGCAGTTATGTGCAAAACAGATCTGAGTAGAGAGAATCTTGGGAGGGAGATTAATTAGTAAGCTATTATATATACTTAAGTCAGAGCTAAAAGGTCCTGAATTATTTGGAGTAGTAACTACACAAATACAGTGAATAGGGTATAGAATAGGGTCTAGGTCAGGAAGACCCAGGCACTTAATAACTCTGTAACCCTGGGCAAGGCATAACATGTTTGTCTCAGATTTCTGAAAATTGTAAAATGAGAATTAATAGCACCTACTTCTAGGGTGTTTGAGGATCAAATGAGGTATTATTTTTTTTAAATGCTTAATATGTACCTAGCCCAAAATGTTTTTAATAAATGCATGTTTCTATCTTTCTTAATAAACATGTATTGACTTACTGACTAGATCTTTCTGACTTTGAGTCAGAAAGGCTATTTATATCATGCTGCTTTTCATATGAGCTCTATCCATGAATCTACATTTACCTATCCATATGTCCATGAATGCTCATAGATATATTCTGCAGTATTTCAATGATTTGTAATATCACTGGTGGAATTACAAAATACATGTAACAATGTATGACTTTGGGCAAGTCTCAAGGCCTTAGATTCCTCATCTAAAATATGAGGGTTGAGACCAGATGGGCTTAAGATCTTTTCTAGCTCTAAATCTATGATTCTTTAATTGTCTATATTGCTTTACTTCATCATCTCATTTTGGTGTGTGTTTTTAAAATAATTGTATTGATACTTTTTATTTTCCCATAAATTTCTCCCCCTGACCCCAATTTTTCTTGTAGCAAAGTTTTTTTATAAGAAAAGAAAAAGGAAGAAGAGAAAAAAAATATCAAAATTATCTATACATTGAAAAAAGTTGACATCATATGCAATGTTCTACATCCATGGCTAACTTCTCTTCACCCATCTCTGCAAAGGAATGGAGTGAGGGGGAAAATCTACTCAATTATCTCAGAATTTACTATGTTCAGTCTCTCAGTGACTTACCTGGGGATGAACCTCCCAGAAATTAGGGATCAACCAGATCAACCATTTCAAAATAAGCATTATCTTTGGAAAACTTTCCATCTCTATAGAATCTTCCAGAGCTTTTGCTTAGCCTACATTTTAAGGACTTTTATGTCATATACAATAGAATATTCTTGGAGTATACACATAGAAGCATTATATATGTAATATATTTGTAGACAATGTTATATTTGTATATTTTCATATACATATATGTGTGTATGTATATATAGACATATATGTGTGTATGTATATATATATACATATATATACATACATACATATAATCCTTCTTGTGGGAATAAATTCTTGTAGGTTTTTAATCATCATTGAATTCTGACCCTTCTGGCTTTAAAAGGGAATGTTTACATTGCATACTGAAGCATGTGCTCAGCCCTTGACAGACTGACAAAAATAACTTCAGTCAGAGGCTAGTTCCAGTTAAAGAAATAACAAAAAAAAAACCCTCTTTATTAATGTATGGATTTTCTGTCACTGGAATTTGTCTCATCAGGACTGTCTTGCCTAGATTGTTTTGAATAAAGCATGGAATATCATCTGTTCCAGTTTCAAAGGATTTAGAGACCAGCTGGATAGAGAGTTAACAAGGAAAAGTTGAGTCTTTTGCTATTATACCATGGTTCTGGTTCTAATCAAAAAAGCTAATTGTTCTGTGTTTATTTTATAATCGAATTTCACTGACATGGGAAATGCAGACTGGGATTTAGGCCAGCAGTACCTGAAAGACCATCATCTGAAAAAGGATACTCTGCTTGCCAGCTCTGTGTGAATATGTGTATTTGTGTATGTGAGTATGTGTTTATGTGAATGTCCCTGTGTCTACACTTGCATTGTATTGAGCAAAAACATTTTAAGAAATAATGAGCCTCAGAGCTAGCTTGCTGCAAACCTCACAATGGAAGTCACGGAGCTTCTTCACATCTCCTGCTTCTCCCAGTTGATAATAATGAAATGAACCAGTTTGTTGTGACTCTTCATCACTTATTGACTGGTCCCATGCTCACAGTGACTACCTTGGTATTTGGTGCTGCTCATGTACAAGGTTTTGAAAAATAGAATGGCATTTCCCAGTTGCTTTCTTGCTGTTATTTTTTCTGCAAGACACATCTCAGTTCCTTTTGTGTTTCCCCAGATTTGATTCCAAGGGACGTTGAGAAATTCGGCACCTTTATGCCACCCACAAAAGAGAGATTTATACATTCTGTTATATATAGAAAGCATGTGGGTGGGTATGTGTATGTGTGTGTGATAAAATGGTTCAACTGACATTATGCTTGCAATACAAACTACTCTAACCACTGATTATGTGAGTGCCAAGTTCATGAATCATTAAATTATGAAACTTAAGTTGAAATCTGGAAAAAAATAGAAGGGAACTAAGTGACCTTGGTCATTGAAATTGAAAAACATGTCTTTTTGATTCTGTGGCATCTGTTTTGGTACTATGTAAATATATATCAAAATAACTTTTTTAAAAGGGGTATTTTTCAGTCTTCCTCTCCCTGTCCCCTCACAACACTCTGGATATATTTGCTTCTGTAACCAGTCTTGATCTTAGCCACTTTAATAATTCAATAGCCTCTATCCATAACCTTCTATGGGACAAATGACTGATAGTTCCCACTCATTTCAAGTGATTAACTGTTCCTATCCAGGGGAAAAAACCCAAACAAATAGGACAGTATAATGTCCAGGCTAATAAACTTTTAAGATGAACCTTGGTCAGTGTAGCAGCTATTGAAGGTCCACACTTTCAAGAGGGATCTTGAGCTTGGTTTGGGTTCATACCCAGGTTATTTGACTCTTTGAGTCAAAGGATTAGCAGAATAACTCAAAAAAGGAGAGGAGTTGCTGATAGGAAGAATCAAGGTAAACTAAACCTAGAGTCCTAGACAGAGAAGAGAAACTTAGCAGAGGATTAAGTCCAATAGGTCAGAGAGACTATTTTGCAAATGCTGATTGTTCATTGGACATTGTTCCCTCAGTAGGCTACTATTTGCTGTCACTTAACTATCACATCCAGGGCCATCTCCAGTCATCCTGATTCATATTTGACCATTAGACCCAGATGGCTCTGGAGGAGAAAGTGAGGGTGGTGACTTAGCACAGCACTCCCTCACTCAAATCCATGGAATCACCTCCCTGATTTCATTGAGAATGAAGGACAAAACATTACTATTTACTGTCAGCTCTCACATGTTGATATCCCTCCACAATATGAACCTCTCATTTTCTTATTCTGTCCTTTGTTTCTTCAAAAATATTAATGATGTCATTATCTTAATGACTTGTCTGTCAACATAACCATAGCCAATGCTTTATATAGATCTGGAAGAGGAGCTAGAAGGAACTTCAGAAATTAACTGTTCCAATCTCTCATTTTCAGATAAGGAAACTGAAGCCCTAAAAGATAAAAATAGTTTGCTGAAGGTAATAGTGGTAGTAACTATTAAAGATGGGATTTAAATTCAAGTCCTCTTACTCCAAAACCAATGAATGCTCTTTGTATTCTACCCAGCTGTCTTAATCAACAGCCATCAGACAAATTAGCCATCTATTAAGCATATACTTTTGCCAGATAATATAATGAGCACTGGGGATTCTAAAAGCAAAAAAAAGATACTTCCTATCCTTAAGAATCTCACAGTCAAATGGGGAAGACAAAAGTAAAAAAACCTCATGCAAGAAAAATAAGAAATAATTTAGGGGAAAGGCACTAGAATGAAGAGGTGTTAGAAAAAGCTTCCTGCAAAAGATGGGATTTTAATTGGGACTTGAAGAAAGCCAGGGAAACCAAGAGGTTGAAATGATCATGGAGAGCATTCCAGGCATGGGGAACAGCCAGTGAAAATGCCCCAAAACAAAAGATGAAGTGTCTTGAGCAACAGTACAGGCATAAACTATGGAATCAACTACAGATTTACTACTATGGGGAAGCAATAATATGACAAGGTCTCTGCTCTCAAGGAATTTACCTCTTAATGTGTGCACAAATCTGACAACTTAGACTTCATCTCACAGAATGACTCTTCCAAGATAACTGAACTTGAAATTCTTTTCTCTATCAACTTCAATTCTTCCATTTTGCTATTTTCCTTACATTAAGCTTGTTCTTTGTTGCTATTATGATCTCTCATCCTTGAACAATTCCTAGTCCCCCAGTTTATGTCCCTCACCTGGCTTCACTTACTCCTATATCCAGCCTTGACACTATGACTATTGCTTGAATAATTCATTAGTCACTATCATTTAGATATCTTTACTTCTGACTTTTGCAATGTATTATTCTTCAGATCCTGACTTTTCTATTTATCTGGTCTGACTTTTGAAGTTATGAGAACTGATAAAATCATGAAATGGAACTAACTTTCCCCTAATATAATTTTTTTTCTTCTCAGCTGCAACATCCATTTAGAGTTGGAATGGACCTTTGAGATCAACTCTTCATTTAACCAGAGAGCTTAAATGTTTATTATCAATGTAATCTTCCTTAAGAATTAATATAATTATGTAATTCCTCTGTTCAAAAGTCTTCAGTGACATTTAATTGCCAAAAGAGCCCAAACTCCTTTGGGTATCCATAATCTGGTTCCACCTTACCAATAGTTGTATCTTGTATTTTTTCTCTATATAATCTAGTCAAACTAGACTAACTCATCTTCCAACTGTCTCTAATATTTCTTGGCTCCATGCTTGATTCCCATTATCCCCTTTGTCTGAATTTTTTTCCTTCATTTCTTCACTTGTAGAATTCCTTACTCATCCCTAAATACCAGAACTCAAATGTTGCCTCTTTTATGATGCTTTCCTACAGCTCCCTATTACTCCCCACCTCCAATTGATTGCAAACATTGTTTGGCAAACCCTCACCTAGTCTTTTTTTTTTTTGCTATTCTTCAATGAACTTATCATGTAACATTTACTTTCTGTTGTCAATTAAACTATTTTATTCAAATTTTATCTTTCTCAGTGCCTGGTATAATAATTTACCCACAGGAGGTATTTGAATTTGAATTTGAAACAAATGAAACATTTGGAAAATGAAAAAAAATCACAGAATGTAGAGAAGGTTTGGTGAAGTAATCAGATAAGATTTTCATGCTATGGGGTTGTCATGAAGGAAAAGTAGGAACAGCCACTTGATGTATTAGCAAAAATACTGGATTTGGTTTCAAAACACCTGGGTCATTTAACTTGCTCTGCTGCTTTTCTGCTTCTCTCTCTCTCTCTCTCTCTCTCTCTCTCTCTCTCTCTCTCTCTCTCTCTCTCTATATATATATATATATATATATATATATATGTATATATGTATATATATATCCATACACATTCATTTCCTCATTTGTAAAATGAGAGTTGAACCAAACAACCTTTCCAATCTCTTCCAGCTCTTATTCTGCGATTTGGATAGGTAGAAAGGAGGAAAACGGCATTCTAAGAGAGGTAAAGGGATTCTAGGTAACACAATGGATAGAGTGCTACACCTAGAGTCAGGAAGACTCATCTAAGTTCAAATCTGACATCAGCTGACTAATCCTTGGTAAATCACTTAACCTTGTTTGCCTCGGTTTCCTCATCTATAAAATGATTGGAGAAGGAAATAGCAAACCACTCCATTGTTCCATTCTGTTGCCAAGAAAAGCCCAAATGGGGTCACGCAGAGTTAGACATGACTAGAAAATGATCAGCAGCAATAACAGAAGGGAGATAAATAGCATGAGAAAAGTCAGAAGGTTAATTAAGAATAGGATACAATGAGGAAACTGGTCTGATTGGAACAGAGAATATATATATATATATATATATATATATATGTATATATATATATATATATGTATGTGTGTATTTGTGAGGTAGAAGGATGTTGGTGACTAATACATTAGGTTTGGGTAGAAAAGGTTAAATTATTGAGTGGCTTGAAATCCATCAGAAGAGTCCAACATTTTTACATTTGACCACAGGAAGTCATTGTGGGTTCCTAAGAAGGAGTGACATGATAAAAAATTATTTTCTATTGTGGTAGTTGTTTAGTAACATAAACCTGGTAATTCTATGCAACCTAGATTGAAAAGAATAACTATTCGAGGTATTTACTTTTGTTGTCCTGGAATTTTTTGCTGCCCTATTCCAATACACATGTGCTATAATTAAAAAAAAAGTTTGTCCCAAACATGGCCCCCATCCCTGACAGGTCTTCTTTTATAAATATCTTCCATTCAAACATCACTAAATGTTCTACCAGTGGTAGTAGTGCTTATAGTGAATATTTACAATATTACCTGCATTGAGTAAATTAGTCACCATATGGAAACTCAGTTTTGTTGGCTCTTGATCATTATTAACAGGTATAATAGGCTCAGGATAATAGTTTACTGGATCCATATGTTATTCAAAAGACAGATTCAGGATGTGATAACCTCACTGTAGGATCAAGAAGCAAAAGAAAATGAGCTGAGATGTAAGAAATGCTTGTTTTAATACCAGCATCTTTGATAATTAGCAACCCAGCAAGGACAATTCTGTTGGAAAAAAATTAACCATATGATCTATTATGAATTAGTGTTTTCATGTGCTCTATATTTCCAAGTTTCCCTGTTATGAAAGTCACCTTTTAAATATTCTACTGGGATTTTGAACAAACAGCAATGATCTTCAATAAAAACCATACACTTGGGAAACCAGGGAAAGGAAATGAATCTTTCTGTGAGAGGCCCTTGGCTCTGAGCATCCATTTCTGTATTTAGAAAATGTGAAGGGAAGGCACAGCTGTCCAAATAAAATGCCGAGAGGATATCCCCGAACTAATAGGAAATCCTCGAGGAGCCTCTAAGCATGTCATATTGATAGAGACTGTGAATATTGAAAATGGTGATGCAAAAATCTTCAGTCAGAAGCCAAGTTTAAACTGATCAGGAGGCAGCACTTATGTAGGATAAACACATATAGTGAAATGGTGGTTGTACTTTCTGAGGGTCTAAACCCAATACATTCTGTCTTTTTTATTGCTGTTGAAGCAATTCCAGTGGATTTAAGGATTTTTTTAAAACAGTTTCTTTCCTCCCCCTTTTTCTCTTGATTCCTTTTTCTTTATTTTAGCTCTCTGAGTTATGTTGTGTTTAGGGTTTGTCCTGGGATCAGAGAATTACCATTATTGCAATGGGGAATGAGAAAAAATTCTTCTCCTCATCTTTCTATTTCATATGATTCCCTATTCCATATCATCTCTCTAAGTTCTTTAAAGACATCATGGAGAAGTGGATAGAGGTGGTTAGAGATGGTCAAGAAAATGTGGGTTCAAATCTTGATTTACCTTCTAATGTGGTTATGTGTATTCATGGGTCTAATGGCTATGTGTATAAATGTTTTAATATTTCATCCTTTTCCCCCCAGGCCACCCCTTCATTAAAAATTTATGAAGGATGAGGAAATTACTCATTATTTATATTTGTATTCCTAGTACCTTATACATGCAGCATGAACAACTAAATGGCTCAGTGAATCGGGGACAACTAGGTGGCACAATATATATTATATACTAACTGATATCCTGGCTAAGTCACTTTTCATCTCAGTGCCTAGCCAACTCTCTAAGACTATAAATTTCCAAAAGGGTTCCAAGCTGTCTTACTAGAGGAGGTTTCTTCACCTCAATTGTCTCTCTCCAGTGCCTATCCCATCTATAGTCTAACAAACAGAGTAAAGTTTTAGGAAAAATGAAAAATGTAACCAAAATGTTTCCTAAATTTAGAAATAATCCTGGGCTAAAATTTTGAAAGCAATGTTTTTGTTTTTGTTGTTTGTTTGTTTGTTTTTAGTTTTTTCAAGGCAATGGGGTTAAGTGACTTGCCCAAGGCCACACAGCTAACTAATTGTTAAGTGTCTGAGGCTGGATTTGAACTTAGGTACTCCTGACTCCAGGGCTAGTGCTCTATGCACTGCACCACCTAGCCACCCCAAAATAAATGTTTCTGAGGAATTTGGGAAGATATTTTATTCAGGAAATCTAAATAGTATGGGTATGAGGAAAACAGGATATTTGTTACCAAATTCAATATGCCATATAAGATTTTTGGTAGAAACAAAAGTCAACGACTTATGTGTGATAGCCAAAAGGACCATCCTTAGATCTGCAATTTATGAGTAATAAAGACATTAAGGTTATGTCAACACATATAAAATTGCATAATAGCCTGCAACTTTTTTTTTCACCAGAGGTATCATTTTACAAAAATGTTCCCCCTCTAAAAATTATAAGATGCTACTAAACAGGTTTTGGTTGTCTCATAGACATAGGCTTTCCCTTTTTACTATTTTTTTAATGTAAAGAAAATTGGCTCTGAAGTTTTCAGTTCAAATCTTGCCCTCCATATTTAGTACCCTTGGGCAAGTCACTTTATCAGTTTCTTCATATGTAAATGAGTTGAACTAGATGATCTCTGATCTCCCATCCAACATTAGTTCTGTTATAGTAAATTCTACTCACCTGCAAAGGCTCAGAGTATGGAGTCCTGCGATGTATATTTATTATTGTAATACTAGAGACTGATGTGATTTAAACACACTAGTTCTCCTATGATTAGTGCCTGCAGGCTTTACTTTCAATTTGCAGAGTTCAGAATCCCAGAGCTACACATCCCAAATAATTCTGGTGCTTACAGCAATATTCTCTGTGTGTAGCCAAATAAGAATGGAAAGTCAAAAGATGCGTCTGTGGTTCATTAGAATGAACTGAGCCTTGCGAAATTAGTTTCCATTTCAAAGAAACTATAGAAAACTCAGGTGATATAAAGTGCCTTGTATCATTGCTTGGTGCACAAGGCCAAATTGTAGTTACAGAAATACTATAAAAGAGGCAGCATGATATAATAATTAAAGTGCTGGACCTGGAGCCAGTTCAAATTCTGCCTCTGACACCTTATCTTGGACAAGACATTACCTCTGCAGGGGTCTGTTTTCTCCTAAGAAGGGGTGGGATTAGGTAGTCTATGATGTTTCTTGAAGCTCTAAATCGATGTTTAAGAGTGGCCTTAATGAGCATTTAAAAAAATCTGGGAATTTTGGATCTAGGAGGTACATCCAACCAAGTTATTTTATTTATGAAGAAACAGAGGTACACAAAAATGCATGATTTATCTTGAGTTCATACAACTTCTAAAAGGCAAAATAAGGACAAGAATCCAGGTCTCTTGAACTCCTAATCCAATGGCCTTTGCTCTATCCTTTGCTCCTTTGCCTGGAACCATTTTCAGAAAAGGAGAATGGGTCCAATTCATAACATGAGCTATCAAAGATGAATTTGCTCATGTCATGAGGATCTCCTAGAATAACTGAATCTCCTTATCTTCAAATGCATTAGAGAAACAAACTCTTTCTATCCCAAATTCTCAGCATCACATGTGGAAACCTAAAAGACAGGTGACTGCACTCACTAACATCGATTTGTTCTGCTCATTGCCAAGTAATTTCTTCATTATAAATTGTTTTGGTTTTTCATTGGCTTTGATAATAGAAGGCAGAGTAACTTGAAGTGGAATGAAGTGGTATGACATCGCTATTTCTACTAACTGGAAGGTACCAAGTATATTAGAATGGCAGGAGAAGAAAGGGAGTGTTCACCGAGGGGGTTAAGAGATCCTTCAGCACCTTGAGATGGAGGGATGAAAATAAAGCCTCTGTATTACTGGAGCATGTGAACGTCCTGAAATAGCAGTGTCTGGATCAATATATTGCATTTCCAGCTCAGAAAGTGAAAGAAAAGGCTTTTCAGAGTTTATTTAACCAGCTCCTTTCAAAAATACCTATGTGGACAGCTCTGTTGCCAACACTTAGTTCACTGAATTTGACCCTTTCACTACTGTAGATTTGAATAGGACATATCCTTGAAGTTTGTCATGACCAAAAAAACAGTCATTATCTTTCCTCTTAAGAAGCTTTTTTTGTAGTGCTCTAGGAAACAAGAAAGCATTGAAAAGTTCTCTCTACATATTGAAAATATTATCATAAAAATAATAGGACTACCTTGAATTTTGGAAGGACCTCTCTCCACTGAAGAGAGAAGGAAGTCATGTCTATTAACCAATTTATTCTAATAGCAAAAGAAGTGGAGAAAGACTGTGATGTTTTTTCTAATGTGCAAATGATTACACTAAGGTCACAGAGATTGTCCTGCTTCTTTGAATTTTTAAATTTAATTTATAAACATTTTACATTTACTTATCTGTTTTTATGTAGGTTCTCTAATATTTCTATTTCTATTGTTATTTATATACACACACACACACACACACACACACACAAACACACACAAACACACACACACACCCCTCCTTCCCAGTTTCTTAGAAATAAGATTCATATTTTGTATCTCCAGGACCTAGCATGACATAATATAACATTAATGAATACTTGTTGAATTGAATTGAAAATAAAGTTTGTGTTATTTAGCTTATGGTAAACTTGAATCAGACTAGACCTAATGAAAATCAGGCATTGGGGCCTAATAAAAGTTTTATATATAAAACAAAACAAATAAAAAAGAGGACACTGAAAAAATCATTTAGTTATGCCTCCTTTCCCAATTTCCCTCTATGTTTGAATAGGGAGGCAGTGTGATACAGGGGCCTGTTGGATTTAGAATTAAAGTATTTAAAAAGTAGGTCTGCCTCTGTGACCTAGAGTAGGCCATCTAACTTCTCGGGGCTTCTGAATCAGTAAAATGGTGGCGGGGGGGGGGGGTGTAGGAAAGTAACCTATATATTCTAAAATGTTTATGATAGCTTTCTTTGTGTTGGCAAAGAATTGGAAATTGCAGGGATACTCATCAATTTGGCAATGGCTAAACAAATTGTGTTATATGATTGTGATGGAAAACTATTTTGCTACAAGAACTGACAAACTCAATAATTTTAGAAAAGCATGGAAAAACTTGAATGAAATAATGAATAAAATGAGCAGAGTCAAGAAAACATTGTATATAGTAATAACTATACTGTTTTAAGAATGACTTTGAGTGAATAAACTATTTTGAATATTTCAAATATGCAAATTAACTATGAATGACATATGAAGAAAGATATTATCTGCATCCAGAGAAAGAACTGACAAATACAAGTATATATATATATATATATATATATATATATATACATATATATGTATATATATATATATATATATATCTAAGAATTCTGTATTTATATGTATATGTGTATACATATATCTATTTGTGTCTAATGGCAGTCAACTCTAGGGCAGGGAAGGGGAAAAAAGAAATTTACATGCTAATTTTGTTGTATATTTGAAAAGGATATAATTGTACATAGTAGATTTGCCATTTCATGTGCAATCATTTTTGTTAAATGCTACTATGTTGTGGAAATGCTTGTTTTATTTCTAAAATTAAAAATGAAAATAAAAAATGAAAGGGGAAAACTAGATGACCTTAAATGTACCTTCCATCTCTAAATCTAATATCTCATTATGCTTTTCTTTTTTTTCCTTTAAAACACAGAGATTTAAATCATTCTTATTTCTATATTTCATGGACTTGATATCCAAAAGATTTTGTTCCTAAGTTTATCTGAATTACTTTTTTCTACCTTTTATTGTGTCATAGTTTGAAAAGGTTATTGCTGCTATTTGGGAAAACTATGTGGCCAAAACTGCAATATTCTCAGTTATCAACCTTTTCTTGGGTCTGCTTAATGGGGTCAGTAAATAACCTCCTGATTGCTATTGGTCATCTTAGGGAGCAGCAAAGGAAGGAGCATAGATGGAGCGCCCAAGTTTTTGTTTCATGCCTTGGTGGTTCATGAGTTGCAACTCATGAGTGGGAGGGATGATTCAGTGTTTAAAGAAATGGAATGAATCAGTGTATATAAAGAAGAGAAGTTTGGTTGTGGGAGTTTGGAAAAGGCTAGAAGAGTTTGTAGTGAATGTGTATGGGGGAGAGAGTGAATGAGAGGGTGAGTGTTGAGGTAATTGATGAGTAAGTTCCCTCCTGCTCTGGCTATTCATTGATTATTTGCTAACCTCTCAGGACTATTTAGAGAAGAGGGCATTTGGGGGGATGGGGAAGATTGACTGATTTCTTCTCAAATTTGGCTTGAAAGGTACCCCTTCATAAAATGGTTAAATAGCAGGATAAGAGAGAATGTAGGTCTATGCCCTCTTAGATCTACTTTTCTATTCAGAGCTTTCTTCTGTCTTTCAAGGTCTAATGGTGTCTCCTTGCCTGTCAGTATAATACTTGCCCTCTTGCCCTTTCAGCAAATGTTCACAAAGAAAACATTTAGAATATGTTGGCAGGTGATGCTGAAGAAATATTAGCTTGCCATTTGTAAGGAATATTCTGCATCCAGATTGATAGCTCATTTTGTTTAAAGGTAGCTTCAAGGGATAATATTTTGGCTTAGATTTCTCCATCTGAGTCTGATCTTTTGGGATTTTAGAACATTAAAAAAGAAAAAATGAGGAGGGGGGGGGGGTCTAAGTGCCATAATTCCAGTAAAAGTAACACTATGGTAAATGGATTTCCATCGTTTAAAATAATGACTCTTTAAATCCTTCAGAGTTTTCCTAATTGATACAATAATATTGAATAAACAAAGTTATCTAAACATGCTGACAACAAAGGGCGAAGTTCTTTCAGTCTGATGGAATTATAGGGTGTTGACTTTTGAGTAAAGATGACTTTCAATTAACTGGCTGAATCAACCATGCTCTTTTTGACCTAGATAAAAAGTAAACTGGCTCCATTCCAATTTGAATTCTGAGAAAATAGTTTTCACTTCATCTTTTCTCTTTTGCCTTACAGTGAGGTAAAAGTGACTGCAAAGAAATAGACAGAGATTTCTTTCTTTTCTCTACCCTCTTCTACCTCATCAGCAATAGTCCATTACAGCAGAAGCAAATAGTCTAGTACAGGAGAAACTGGTTGGGAAGCCTAGTTCAGTAGACTTAGTCCCTAAGATGGGTTGAGAGTTCAATGCCTACGAGATTCACTTTGTTATAGGATATGAGTATCATCATACTTTTTAGAGACTAAAATAAGAGGAGAGACAAGAAAGTAATATTCCACCCTCTCCTACTCATCCCTTACTTCACTGAGAGGCTCAAGAGAAGCAACAAAGAATTTAATTTTCCTCAGAAGTTTCCCTAGAATGGATACAACTTTTTTTTTATCTAGGCCACAACAAATAGAGTTGATTCTCTCAACCTAACATTGGAATCTCCTTATGTTCCTCGGTTACCTTCATCCTGTGCTCAGTGTCCTATAATTCTGTCAGATTTATTCTTTATACTTTGTCATGGGTCTCTTTAGGTAGTTTATATTCTATTGTCATGCTATTTAGTAAATTTCTAAACACTTCCTTTATACTCCCGTTACCCAAAATAATTCTTTCAGGATGAGAAAGATTTAATAAGTATCAAGAGTTTTGCCAAAGAGATTCTAAGCAACTTTCATTTCATACACTCTCGTATTTGGCAAAAACAAAAAGTTTGTTGACATATTCAATTGTTTTAGTCATGTCATTCTCTCTATGACCCCATTTTGGGACTTATAAAATTGATATTTTACTTTTACAAATACGTGTTATGAAAGTTTTCAACATTCATCCAGATGCTATGTATATTTTTAAGTTACAAAATTTCCTTCCACCCTCCCTCCCCCACCACGCCCAGTGGGCAAATAGGCAGGTTAATATTACAGGTTAACATACATATTTGTGATAAACATGCTTAGAGATTAGTCATTTTTAGTATGAGGAAATAGGATTAAGGGAAAGAGATCTATAAGAGATATTTTTAATAAAGTGTTCATCAGATCCTGAACAGTTTTGAATTTTTTTTGTTTGGGGTGGCTAGGTGGCACATTTGGATAAAGCACTGGCCCTGCAGTCAGGAGTACCTGGGTTCAAATCTGGTCTCAGACACTTAATAATTACCTAACTGTGTGGCCTTGGGCAAGCCACTTAACCCCATTTGCCTTGCAAAAACCTAAAAAAAATTTGGTTTTGTTTGGTTTTACTTTTCTTCCTCTGAATGGGGATAACATTATTTATAGCTGGTCTAATACAGTTGTACTAACTGTGAACTGCTGAAAGGAGCTGCTTCCATAAAGGTTGATCATCTCACAATTGTTAATGTGTACATTTTTCTCTTGGTTCTGCTCCGTTTACTCAGCATCAGATCCTGTAATGCATTCCATGCATCTCTAGAGTCCAACTATTTATAATTTCTCATAGAATAATAATATTCCATAGTATTCTTGTACAATCATTTGCTTAACCATTCCCCAATTGATGGGTACCTTCTCAATTTCCAATTCTTTGCCACTACAAAAAGAGCCACTATGAATATTTTGAATGGGACTTCTCCCATTTTTATGATTTCTTCTGGCTATAGAACAAGAAATGGAATTGCTGGATCAAAGGAAATGAATAGTTTTATTGCTCTTTGGGCATAGTTCTATATTGCTCTCAAAAAGGGTTGGATCATTTCACAACTCCACTAGCAATGCATCAATGTCCCAATCCTCCCATAACCTCTCCAACATTGACCATTTTCCCCTTTTCCTTATCTTAGCCAATCTGATAGGTGTGAGGATATCTCAGAATTGTTTTAATTTGCATTTCTCTAATCAATAATGATTTGGAACATTTTTTCATATGATTGTATATAACATTAATTTCTTCATTTGAAAACTGTCTATTCATATGCTTTGACCATTTATCAATTGGGGAATGACTTGTTAAACTTATAAATTTGATGCAATTCTCTATATATTTTAGAAATGAGACCTTTATCAGAACTCCTGGTTGTGAAGATTGTTTCCCAGCTTTCTACCTTCCTTTTGATTTTGTCAACATTGATTTTATTAGTGCAAAACCTTTTTAATTCAATATAGTCAAAATCATTCTTTTTGCAGTTTATAATGCACTCTATTTTTTTTTTTGGTTATAAATTTGTCCCTTTTCCATAGATCTGATGGAGTATTTCTTTGGTCTATTAATTTACCTATGGTGTTGCTCTTTTATGTTTAAATCCTGTATCCATTTTGACCTTATTTTGGTATAGGGTGTCAGATGTAGGTCTATGCCTAGTTTTTGTTATATTATTTTCTAGTTTTCCCCAACAATTTTTGTCAAATGTCAGAAACTAATGTCTTTGGGTTTGTTAAACAGTAGATTGCTGTAGTCATTTACTACTATTTCTATTGAACCTGTCCTAATTCACTGATCCATTACTCTATTTCTTAACCAGTGCCAGGCAGTTTTGATGATGGCTGCCTTATAGTATAGTTTTCAATCTGGTAGAGCTATGTCACATTTCATTAATTTTTTTTCATCAGTTCCCTTGCTATTCTTGACCTTTGGTTGCTCCAGATGAATTTTTATACTGTTTTTTTTTTCTGACTTGGAAAAGTTTGATTGACATGGCACTGAATAAGTAATTTAATTTGGAGAGAATTGTCATTTTTATTATATTAGCTTGAACCTAAACCATGAGCAATTGACATTTTTCCAATTATTTAGATCTGACTTTATTGGTGAGAAGTGCTTTATAATTGTGTTCAAACAGTTTCTGGGTTTGTCTTGTGAGATAGATTCCCAAGTATTTAATATCTATAATTACTTTAAATAGAATGTCTCTATCTCTTGCTCTTGGGGCTTTGTTGGTCATATATAGAAATTCTTATGATTTATGTAGTTTTATTTTATATCCTGCTACATTATTGAATTTGTTAATTGTCTCAAGGAGTTTTTTAGATGCTCTACAGTATAATATCATATCATTTCCAAAGAGTAAAAACTTTTGCTTCATTATTGCCAATTCTGATTCCTTCAGTTTCTTTTTCTTCTATTATTGCTAAAACTAGAATTTCTAATACTATATTGAATAGTAATGGTGATAATGGGCTTCCTTATTTCACCTTTGATTTTATTGGAAATGCTCTGAGTTTTTCCCGCATTATACATAATATTTGTTGATAGTTTTAGATAGATGCTATTTATTATTTTAAGGAAAACTCCATTTATTCCTAAACTTTCTAATGTTTTTAATAGGACTGATGTATTTTATCAAAGGCCTTTTTAGCATGTATTGATATAATTCTTATGATTTCTGTTGGTTTTGCTATTGATAAGTTCAATTATGTTGAGGTATTTTTCTAATATTGAACCATTCTTGTTTACCTGGTTTAAATCCTTCCTGATCATGGTGTATTATCCTAGTAATAACTTGCTGTAGTCTCATTGTTAAAATTTTATTTAATCTTTTTGCATCAATATTCATTAGGGAGATCTGTCTGTGTTGGTTCTTTCTGGTTATGACACCATGTTGATGTCATAAAAGGAAGTTGGCAGAACTCCTTTTTTTAAAAAATTAGTTCATGTAGAATAGAATGAATTGTTCCTGAAATGTTTGGTAGAATTCACTTGTAAATTCATCTGCACCTGGAAACTTTTTCTTAGGTTATTTCTTGAATATAATTATTGATTATTTCTATTACTTGCTGTTTGATCTACCCATTATTTAAAATTATTATTATTATTATTTGATTTCCAATTAGTTTTTGGTTTATCTTTCCATGACCCTTTATTATAAGTAATTTTTATTGTATCATGGTCTGAAAAGTGTGCATTTATTATTTCTGCATTTGATTATAAGATTTTTATGCCCTAGTGCATGGTCAATTTTGGTATAGGCACCATTTACAGCAGAGAAAAAGATATATTCTTTTCTATCCCCATTACATTTTCTCCACAGGGCTATCATATCTAAGTTTTCTAAGATTTCATTCACTTTCTTAACTTCATTCTTGTTTATTTTTGTGGTTAGATTTATCTAGTTCTGAGAGAGTAAAGTTAAAGTTTTGCTATCTATGTTTCTTTGTAATTCACTTAGCTCTTCCTCTAGGAGTTTGGATACTATGCCACTAAGGGCACACATGTTTAGTAATGATATAGCTTCATTATAATGGTGCCCTTTAAGAAGTTGTAGTTTACTTCCTTATGCCTTTTAATGTGATTGATTTTTGCTTTTACTTTGTCTGAGATCAGGATCACTAATCCTGATTTTTTTTAACTTCAGCTGAAACATAATATATTTGGCTCCATCCTTTTACACTGTGTATATCTTTCTGCTTCAGATATGTTTCTTATAAACAACACATTGTAGAATTCTAGTTATTAATCCATTCTGTTCTCCATTTCTGTTTTATGGGGAATTCACATTTACAGTTAAGATTATTAATTATGTATTTCCCTCTGTACTGTCTTTCTCCATTTACATTGTTCTCTTTCCTTTGCTCTTTTTCCTCCTCACTAATGTTTTACTCCCATTCCCCTTTAACTTTTCTTTTAAAATTTAACTTTCTGTTTATTTTCACTTAAACCTTCACCTTCCCATTTATCAGTCCCTTCTTCCCTCATCTTCCCCTTCCCTTGTCCCCCCTTACCTGTAGTGTATGATAGATTTTTATACTCCAGTGTGAATGTATTTTATTCCCACTCTGGGCCAAATCTATTGAATAGAATTTATTCAGTGTTCACACCCTCCTTTTCTTTCTAAAATTATAAATCTTTGTGCCTCTTCACCTTGTGTTATTTATCACTCAAGTACTATTACTCAAGTATCATCAATTGATTGTTTGATAAATTCAAGTGTTATGAAAGTACCACCCAGATTGATTGCTTTATTAATTTATTGTTTGATAAGCAGCATTATCTCAAAGTCACTAAGTACCCTCCCTCTTCTGTCTCGTTTTGAAGGACACTTTTCATGAGTCTTGAATTACATAAAGTTAGAATCATTTTTTTACCTTATCCCCTTTTCAAGTACCCTCTAAGGGCACACAATCCTCATAAGCCAAAGTATCATCCAAAGCCAAATCATTTCATGAACTACTTGCACTCCCCCCCCCAAGGCCTAGTTTCTCTCACACTTTAACCCCCCACCTCCACCTATTTAACCCTTATTAAATAAAGTAAGGATTAAATCCAACCCTGATTTAATTAACTATAAGAATCTCAAAGGGTTCTCTAAGTACTGGGAGGCTCTGAAGGTCTCACTTGAGAATTTTACAAATGATTGTGAGTTATGGGAGACACTGATTCAGGGACTACTCAGTTTATGATGCCTTCATCAGAGAAAGTGCTAAGCTTTGTAAGCACAGCAGAATTAAAGTGGATACTAAGACACTTAAGTTTAAAGTTAGCATCCCTGCTTTTCATCAGGGTTTTTTTTTTTTTTGCCTCAAGCACAGTGATGTCATCTTGGTCCTCTTCAATGGAGAGACAAGACCCAACTATACTCATATCCTCTAAGTCCAATTTCTTAAATTATATTGGACCTTTTAATTATCCTAAAAGAAGTAAAAATTCTCAAGAGTTAGGAGTACTATATCTTTCCTTTTAGGGTTATATACAATTTGATGGTTTTGATTAACATTTGTTTTATTGCTTCCTTACCCTGTTCATTTACCTTATTATGAATTTCTTGAATCATATATTTGGCAATTGAATCCTCTGCTCAGGTCTGGTCTTCATGTCAGGAAATACTGGAATTCCTCTTTTTTCTTGAACACCCATCTTTTCCCCTGACAGTTTATGCTGAATTTTGCAGGGTAGTAAATTTTTGGTTGTAATCCCAGGTCCTTTGTCCACCAATATATGTCATTTCCGGGTCCTCCAATCCTTCCGTGTTGAGGCTGATAGGTCTTGTGTGAGTCAAAGTGTGTTTCTTTTGTACTTAAATTGTTTCCTTTTTTTGTTGCTTGCAGTATTTTCTTCTTTATTTGAGAGTTCTGGAATTTGGCTATAACAGCCCTTGAAGTTTTTATCCTGGGATCTCTTTATGTAGATATGTATTCTTTCAGTGGTTATATTGTCTTCTTATTCTAGCAGATAATTTCCTGTATAGTGTTTTCTAGGTTCTTTTTTTGATCTAGACTTTCTAGTAGTCCAATGATTCATAGATTATCTCTTTCAGATCTCTTTTCCAGGTCATTTGTTTTTCCTAAAAGGTAGTTTATGTTTTCTTCAATTTTTTCAAACCTTTTTATTTTGTTTTATAGGAATCATGTAATCTCATAGATATATTGGTTTCTATTTGTTCAATTACCTTTTGTGTTTCCTTTTTTTTAGTTTTTTTTTTTGCAAGGCAATGGGGTTAAGTGGCTTGCCCAAGGCCACACAGCTAGGTAATTATTAAATGTCTGAGACTGGATTTGAACCCAGGTACTCCTGACTCCAGGGCCTGTGCTTTATCCACTGTGACACCTAGCCGCTCCCCTTGTGTTTCGTTTTTAAAGGTGTTGAGTTCTCTGGTCAATTTTTCATAATTTTATTGCATGACTCTCATTTCTTTTTTCTATTTTCCTTCTTCCTCTCTTCTTTGGTTTTTAAATTCTTTTAAAGCTCTTCCTTGAGCTTTTGGATTTGAGTCCAATTCGTAGACTCTTTTGAGACTTCCACAATGAGTGATTTTTCACTGATTTCTTCTTCCTCTATGGTGTTATTATCATCTTTATCTGCAAAGTAGTTTCTATAGTGACCATTCTTTTAGGTTTTTTGGCTCATCTTTGTTGTTTTAGCTCTATTCCTGGGGTAGAGGGAGTATAGATCCAAGCTTTTTATGCTGTGACTGGGGTCTGCTCTCTGGCTTGTTGTTGGCCAAGATGTTGACTATGCAGTCTAGGCCTTACCTTTAAAGGAAGTTTACTTCCTTCTTTGTATCCAGGTTCTGACTTAGTAGTGGTTTGTTTCCAGCCCAGTCCTATCTTTTGTACCAGTGTTCTGAGTTCAGATTTTGTTTGGGTTTGGGACCCTCCCTGCTGGCTTGCTATCTAGCTGCCTGGACCTCTGCTGTTGTCAAGCTGTCAGGACCTGGACTGCACTGTGACTAAAAGCCTTCCACTGGCTTTCCAGCTCCCCCGCCACCTGGACTTTACTTCCCCCCTTCCCCCCAAAAGATAGACCTTCACTGAGGATCCTCCATGATGTTTACTATTGAAAACTTCTTTGAATCTTCTCTTTTTCTTGGTGGGATCTGCAACTTGAATGTCAGTTCAGAGGCTCATTTATCTTTGGTAGGGAAAAGCTCCAGGAGCATGTTAACTTTAAGCTGCCATCTTGGCTCTGACCTAGAAGTCCCCCCATTTTGGGATTCTCTTAGTAAAGATTGGTTCTTTTCCAACTCATTTTAAAGATCTCCAAGTAACTTGAGGAACCAAGGAACCTAACAGGGTTAATTGACTTCTCCATGATCATACATATAAAAATAAAAATCCCATTCAGGAAGATAACCTAATATATTGTGGAAAAATTAGTAGTGATGAAATGGTTTTCCCAGTCATATAATCCTTCTGTCTAACCACAATCCCTCTGGGTTTTCATCAGTGGCAACTCAGGTTCAGGATTTGACACAATTTCTATAAATAGATGATTTGGTCAGAGGGCTTTTCTTAGAACACAGTCTCTAAAACAAAAATAGGACAATAAATTCATGTCAAATAGTACAAAAAGACTACTAACCAGTATAAAAAAACACTACAAAAATTAATGCTTGCAAAATGAAGTGGCTCCTGAAGTAAGGCTGAATCTAAGGCCTTTAATTCCTCACCTTTAACCTACATTCTTCATTCTGATATTTTAAGCACTAGAGATGTATAGGGAGCAGAAAGAATGGAGTCAGATGCTACTCTGAAATACTGAATTGGTTATGTAGCTACATATACTACCTATATGACCTTGGGCTAGTCACTTACCATTCTCAAGAGAAACAGCTTGTCAAAATGGATACAGTGGTGGATTTAGAATACAGAAGACTAAAGCTTAAATTCTTCCTCAGAAATTGAGCAGTGGGGCAGCTAGGTGGCACAGAGAATAGAGCTCTGACTCTAGAGTCAGGAGGACTCTGAGTTCAAATGTGACCTCAGACATTTAATAATTACCTAGCTAGGTGACCTTGGGTAAGTCATTTGACCCCATTGCCTTGCAACCCCACCCCCCCAAAAAACAAGTAATCATAGCAAGGCATTTAAACATTATGAATTTTTGTTGCTCCACCTGTAAAATAAGGGAGTTGGTATACATGAAGTTTCCTGCAAACTTCAAATCTGTAAATCTTTGAGCTGAATCTCACTTCTATCATTTGTAAAATAATAGAGGAGTGAGGAATTTATAGTGTTATTTATTTGATACTTGTATTGATGGGGAAAGTTTATTACCTTACAAGATAAAACATTCCAAAAATATTTCCCATAAAGCTTAAATCTATGTTCTACACCCTACCCCTCTGTTATTTTACTAATTAATCTTAATTCTGACCACTGAAATCATGTAGAATTCATTTAGTTCCTCTTCCATTTAATGTAAAACAATAATGTCCATTTATTCTTCCCTTCTTCTCTAGGTTCTATCTCATCTTTTTAATAGCTGATTGATTTCCTGTCAGAAAGCCCTTCACTGTCAAGATACTCTCTGCTAAGTGAACTCTAGTATTTTTCTTTCCTACACCCTCCCCATCCCCTTTTAAATAAATCTCATGCCCAGAAGTGAGCAAAAATAACACAGATATGATTTACTTTTTAAATTTTATGCATTTATTTAATTTAATTAATTAATTTATTTTTTGCGAGGCAATGGGGTTAAGTGGCTTGCCCAAGGCCACACGGCTAGGTAAAGTGTCTGAGGCCGGATTTGAACTCAGGTACTCCTGACTCCGAGCCCAGTGCTCTATCCACTGCACCACCTAGAGGGAGAGAGAGAGAGAGAGAGAGAGAGAGAGAGAGAGAGAGAGATGCGTACCTATGTCTATCAATATGGATCTCTCTGTCTCTCTGTCTTTCTCTTTGTCTGTCTGTCTCTCTCTCTGTCTCTCTCTCTCCCTCCCATAAGGTAAACTTGAATCAGAGTAGAACTAATGATATATATATAAGTATACATATACATAGAGTTAGTGTGTTTGCATATATACATACGCAAATACATATAAACACACACATACATACACTCAGTATTGCCTTTTGAATGTAGGTCTCCAGACATTAAAAATCAATGTTTACCTTCGAATTAATCTCACTCAGCTATGAATTGCTGTCTCAGACCCTGACCAACAGAGAGAAGAGTCATTAGTTTAAAGACAGGTTTGAAGACTTTAGGCAATTGAGCCAGCAAGTCTGCTTCTCTTCCAGACTTTTCTAAGGATATGGTTGTTCTTGAACCATCATAGTCAGTATATCAAAATAAGCACTTTATTGAGTACAGTAAAAGGAGTTGCTGGTGAGCCTGTAAATTCTTTCACAGAACAAATGATAACTCAGCTCAGGAGTCCTTTTGTCCTGGGGGGGAGGGGGACATAAATTGTCTTAAAGTATCTGTCACACAGAATTGCTTTGCATTCATCATGCCAGCCTCTTGCATCATTCATGAATGTCATAAGAGTCTAAAGAATTGGCACTTCATAGTGAAGATGATTAAACAACCATTATACTTGTCTTTTCCTTCTGCTCAGTACTTTTAAAAAGATTCCCTTCAGATCATAACCTAATCCTCCTACCTCCTACTAGTTTTGTGTCACCCTCCCCTCCTGGTCTCTGGTATTTAAGTGAAAAGAGCAATATGCCCAGTTTGCTTAGTTTTTGTTAAGTCTTATCATAGCTGAAAGATAAATATCTTTGAGTGTCCTTAAGTTTACATGTTTATCCTATCTAAAGAGTAATTTTATGGTGAATAGAGTACAAGATTTGGTGCCAGAAGACCTAATTTGGCTATCATCTCTATTATTTGTGTGACCTAGGGCAAGTCTGAATGAATCACTAATCAAGTCATTCATGAATCAATAAATAAGAATTTTTAAGTTCTTACTAAGTGCCAGTCATGGTTCTAACTTCTGGAAATACAAATAAAAACTAAAATTAGTGAAGGAGCTTATGTTCTAAAAGGGAGAGGCAATATGCATGTAAATGCTGTTTTTCAGCAATTCTTGAATCTATTTGACCTCATGAAAGTCTTCCATGAGGTTTTTTTGGCATGATACTTAAGTAGTCTGCCCTTTCTTTCTCCCGGTTGTCCCCATTTTACAGAGGAGGAATTGAGGCAAATAAGTATTAAGTGACTTGCCCAGGTTCACAAAGCTAGCTAGTGTCTGAGACTGTTTTTAAACCAAGATTTTCCTGATTTCAGGACTGTTCCTTCTGTTCACTGCTCCATTTAGCTGCCTCATACAGATAAAATGTATAAATATAAAGCATAAACAGAGTAGAGGGAAGATGGTAACATTTAGGGATAGTGAAAAAAAGCACCCATGCTGAAAGTGGCATTTGACTTGTCTTGTAGGAAGTGGGGGAGGATTCAAAGAAGTAGAGGTAGGCTTGAATTTATTTGATTATAGATGGGGACTTTGATCCTAGAAATCAACCTTTTTAAAAAGTGATATTGTACTAGAAGTTATGAAATTTGAGTTCTGAATTCCCAGTAATTTATTATGTCATTTTGATTAATTATTCAGATGTTCTTTTTTCTTCAAGACTTGGGATAAATTATAGACCAGAACACAGTTTATTATTATAAACAGTCAAAGAAACTTTGAGTCAAATTATGTCTTCCATCAATCAACAAAGATTTATTAAGTGTTCAATATGGGTCTAGCACCTGGAATATGAAATATTCAAATATGAAAATAGTCCCCATCCTGAAGGAACTTACATTCTATCAAGACATGTTCCCATATCTTTGTGTAATATTTATAGATTATATACTTAGGAAATTGAAGATAATTTCACTAATAACTGAGGAATCAGGAAAAGTCATACATGACATAGCATAGAGCTTTAAAAGAAGTTAAGAGGTCAAGATGAAGAGGAAATGAATCCCAATCATAGGAAACAGCTCTTTCAAAGTCACAGGGATATCCTGTGAGCAAAATGGAAAGATTATTTTGATTGCTTTGCAGAAACAACCAAGTACAGTAAGCTACAATAAATATGAAAAGATACAATTTGGAGCCAGGTTAGGAAGGATTTTAAAGGCCAAGCAAATGAATTTATATATGAAATCCTAGAAACAATAGGGAGCCATTGGAACATATTTAACATGGGAATGATGAAAGCAGTACTTTAGAAATATGTTGCTATTGTTGCTCAGTTGTATTCAATTCTTCATGACCCCCATTTGGGATTTTCTTGGCAAAGATAATGAAGTTGTTTTACATTGTGTTCTCCAGTTCATTTTACAGATGAGGAAACATCCAAACAGGGTTAAATGACTTGCCCAAGCCCACAAGGCTAACAAATCTGTGAAGCTAGGTTAGAATTCAGGTTTTTCCTGATTCCAGGTCCACTGCACTACTTCACTGCCCTTTAGAAATATGAATATACAATAATGTCATATAATTATCTTTAATGTGAGTAGTTTGCTAACTAGCCTGTCTCTAAAATCCCAGCAAATTAATATGATTTAAAGAGTATTCATATAGTATTTATATAGTATATATCTTGAGCAAGTAACAACATCGTCTTAATTTCTTTTTTCTTAATACCTGAACCCCTGCCCCCCCTTCCCACACATATAGACATACACTTTCATATACACTCTACCTGTTGACTTCCTACTCCTCCATCAAGGTTCATTGCAAATATTATCTCTTTCATTAAACCCTTCTCAGATTACTGGTCTGTGGTTAGTTTTCTTTTCCTCAGTGGATCACATGCCATTTTGTATATGCCTCAAATACTCCCCACATTCTAATTTGTATTAAATTTCTCTACTAGAGTGTCAGCTTCTTGAGGCAGAAACCCATATCTCTTTTTCCTCTTGTGTTACACATTCCCTCAAAGATCATGAACAACAATATAGTCTGAGTGGGAGATAAAGTACATTTATTGTTATTTTCTTCTGCAAAATAAAAGGATTCACCTAGATGATCACTAAAGGACCACTCTAATTATTAAATTAAGTTATTCTAAGGGAGGAAGGGTCAAGCACCTACTATTTATTAAGAACTTACTATATTGCAGGTACATTTACAAATAGTATCTCATTTGATCTTCAAAACAACCCTGGGTGGTAAGTGCTGTTATCTCCTTTTCACAGTTAAGAAAACTAAATAGTTTTCTATTCAGTTCAAATTACTTGCCTTACATTACACAACTAATAAATGTTTGAGATTGAACTTGAACTCATATCTTCCTGATTTCAAGCCAGCTCTCTTTCTACTAGCAGCCTCCTTCATGGGAAAACATAGAAGATATAAACATCTATGATATAGTTTTTACATACCAGGCACTTACAATCTATTTATATTCTTGCAAATCCTAATGTAAAAGGAACTCAAATATTCTACTTGTCTATGAACTCAAATGTCTCTATCAAATGTCCCTATCAAATGACCTTTAATTCCATAGTATCACCTTCATTAAGTGAAGACCAAGCAATTCAAATCAACTTTTGACCAACAAAATATTATATATATTACAAAATATTACATATGAGAAGCATGATATAGTGTTATGGTGTTAAACTCATAGAAACTGGGGATGAATAATCATAAATAAGGATTCCTGTGGACTTCTTACTGATTTAGTTTTAAATTAAATCTTATCTATTTTTATTATATTTTTATTATTTTGCTAACTTTTACCCCAAAACATTTTAATCTGGTTCCAACAGCTTTTTTTTTTTGCAAGGCAATGGGGTTAAATGGCTTGCCCAAGGCCACACAGCTAGGTAATTATTAAGTGTCTGAGGCTGGATTTGAACTCAGGTACTCCTGACTCCAGGGCTGTGCTCTATCCACTGTGACACTTAGCCACCCCTCCAGCAGCTTTTAGGAGTATGTGAATCTACCTGTTTGACATCTTTGGTGTAATGGCTCAAAAACTGTCTTTGGAGCTAAGATGAATCCAAGTCCTGATTCTGACACATACTGACTGTCATACTGAGAAGGTCACTTTAACCTCTCATTGTAATTCTCTAATTGTAGTTTATGAAGAGAAGTTATTGATTTACATTGGAACAGGAATTTCTCACTGGGAGAAATACCAGTGAAATTACATATTCAATACAATGGGGGACGAAAAAAGAAGTACATAATATGATCCTATATCCGGGTCTGAGCATTTTATTGCCTGAAATTACATCAGTTTCATTGAAAACCCCTGCCTTCAACTATAATGTTCTCCTCTTATCAAAGGTCTTTGGAAACTTTTAAATAATCCAGACAAATGAGTGAATTATAAAAATTAGAACAACTGGACAGTAACCAAGAGAGGTATTGTTTGTTTCTGAAAAAAAAAATCATTCCAGGATGAAAATCAGTTTGATGGATCATATTTCCCCCCTTTGCTGCAATGAATTAGAGATCACCTTTAATCTGCCCTGGGAAGGACCCTCCCAAATGTTCTTTATTTCAGTTTCTTCTTGAAGTACAGGGGATCAAAAAAAAAGTCAGCCTTGGCACTTTGTATTCTACTGCTTTTGTTTGGTGAGCTTAATTCTTGGTTGTTGCTGGTTCCAGTGAGATTAAAAAAAAGAGCTAAGTAAAGCTGTTCTCTAAGTTTCTTGATCTGTACAGTGGCAGATAGTCAGAGGAAGCAGGAACAATGAAAAAGGGAATAAATCCTAGAGAGGGTTGTGTATGCAATCTCTGAGCAAGAGTCCCAATGTTCATGCCAAGGCTTCAAATAGCAGGTCACTGCTTTGAAGAGCCTTCCAAATCCTGATATACCAAGCCACCTATATGACACAAAGCCTATTGAAAGCTGAGGCACAGAGATAAGGACAGACAAGATATATGGCTGAATAGAGGACTTTCAATTTCCGTTTCTTAGGTGATAGACAAGTTTCACATCATTTAAAAAAAACTACCGTTAAAAACAACTTCCAAACCAAGAGCACATACATGATGTTAAAGAGTCTTTTCAGATGATTGACTTAATCAGAATGGCTAATCTGAGAGGGAGAAATATTGTATTAATTTAAATATGGCAGGTGCTATCTGAGCTTATTGCAAGAGCTAAAGACCAATTATCTTGCATTTTTCCATAAAATTACATTTTCTAAAAAGAGACTTGGATGCTTAAATCTCCCCATCATAACAAGACTGCCAGCTTTGATGGACGTGTCTGCTGTTTATTTGTAGGTTGTCATATTTATGCTATTGAGTCAATGCTAAAGTTATCATCTTAGACCCAAGAAGCAAGCCTGGAAAATGAGTTTTTATACAGTGGCAGCATGCCTTAGTAAATAAAAGCAGTTGATAGGTATGAATGAGAACTTCTGTGCAAGCCTTGAGTGGCTAGATGGGAACTATTAAAATAGGGTTTAGTCACCTGATCAATCACCCCACTTGGTGTCCGTTGTCATACATAGAAAAGGGTGTTGTGAAATGACCTCTGAGTTTTAAAAATAGAAGTTTGTAAAATGGAGAAGGAAAAAACAAATAGCTTCCTCTCCCACTCTTTTTTTTGGAACAAAGAGACTGAAAAAGATGTGTTTACAATGCATCTTAATTAGATGGGAGAAAATGAGAAGCATCAAATAATGGGAAAGGACATTTGTCTCAATGGGAAAAAAATATTAAAAGAAGAGAAAAAATGAACTTCAAGCTGAAGCTTTGAAGAGGTCAAACTATTAAGGGAATTGAAATATTTGAGCATTAAGAAGTAATTAATATATAAAATAGAAATCCTAATGTTGACCCAAAGGAATTTATCAGAATGCTAGAAAACATAATTTGATGAATCTGTGATCTCCCTGATGTAAATACTCTTTCAGTAGTTCAGAGTGCAACTTATCCACAATTCATCCTGGGGGACTTTATACACAGCGTCCCATGAATTTTGCATTGGAGTTTACTCAACATTCCAGGGATCTTCATGTGGTTCTTGACACAGTATGGATATCAATGAAGTATTTTGCCCATTAGTTTTGCCTTGTTTCCCTAAAAATTGGTGTTTTTCTTTTTTTTTTACTTATTTATCTCTCTAATCTTCTTTAAAAGTCACTTCTCTTGTAGAACTCCTCACGGTATAAGTTGCAACCTAGTCATGATCACCTTGTGTTTTCCATTGCCTGTTTGGGTGACTTACATTTAATTTTCACTAAGACTGCTATTCTATGACATTCACAGCAATATGACACTGTGGGGGGAAATATGCTTTTAAGCTGGGCCTTAACTTTGTGAATAAGTTTGAGGACATTAAAAGCAATGCGCAATTTCCCCAAAACTGCCGATTTCACTTATCTGTGAATTTCTGGCTTATTGCCCATTTGAAGTATCTCTGTGTTCAGGATATATGTATGTATGTGTGGGTACATATATATGTGTGTATTTATATAATATATATTAATATACATACATACTGTTATTATACTGTTCATGAAACATATAGTCTTTGCAAAAAGAAGCATTCTTTGATCACTTGCTTTTTCTTACATGAATAATTAGGCCAAAATCTTATGAGAGATGATGTTTCTTATTAGTAGTCACTAAAATTCTCTGAGTCTTGATGTAATCAGTATAGTATCATCAATAGTTAAGCGCATCTGGAGGACCTCACAGTCTACAATGGAATTCTTTTTGATTTGGATTCTATACTAAACATCAAACACTTTAGATGAACATATATCATCTTTTATGTCTCACATTTTTGTTAATGAGGGCCATCAAATAAAATAATCTTGCTAGGTTTTTCAAGGAAAAGTATATGATTTTTACATATTAGTGGGAGACATCTTGTTGGAAGAGATCATTAAAATGGCATTTTTTCAAACAAATTTATATGTATGTATGGGTTTATCTATTTTTATTTTTTACTATTCAACGGTATCTTTTTATTTTATATTAAATTTCACACTAGTGTCATTAATGTAAATTCTTTTGGATTTTGGAACAAAAACAAATTTTAAAAAAGTAAAAAAATAGCCCTTTTACACATTGTTGATCATCCTATAAATCACTTTTTTGATTCAGAAGTCCCTCTTTCTGCTCTCAACACACCCTTTCCTAGACTTATTTGCCACAGTGTAAATATGTGAATTTGACAGTTCAGGGGAAAGGGCAGTTTTACCCAAACCAAACCAAAACAAAAAACCCTATGTTATATATATATATATATATATATATATATATATATATATATATATATATATATATATAATTACTTTCTTTTTTCTGAAGCAATAGTCTAACATCTTTTTTTAAGTTTATGTGTTTGTTTTCATCCATATGCACATGCATATTTCCAAGTTACAAAATTTCCCTCCACCCTCCCCACCCCATTCCCCTCCCCTCATCAGGGAGCATTTTACATACATATTTTGTTAAACACGTTTACAAATTAGTAATTTTGGGCATGAAAAATTGGGATTAAGGAAAAGAAAGAGATACATGAGAGATAATTTTTATAAAGTATTCATCAGATTCAGAAGAATTTTTTTTAATCTGTGATTTTTGTTTTATTTTGTTTATCTTTCTCTGGTTGGGGATAATACAGTCCAGAACCAGTCAAATATAGTTTTCCTAGTTCTCAGGATTGAGGAGAGGATCTGCTTCCATCAAGGTTGTTCACCTCATAATGTTGTGTTGATGTGTATAACATTCCCTTGGTTCTACATCTATCTATTTATATATACAGATAGTCAACAAACATTAAGAACAATGATATCTTATATTTGATATACCTTTCAGATATAGTCAATTCAGTGACTACAAAGATGTGGTATGCTGGAATTACCTGTGATGAAAACTTGCCTATCCCTTTCTCAAAACTTCACCCAAATTGGTCTCAACTTATATATCAGATTACTATTATAAATATTCTTGGATATAGTGAAATAAACATAGTAGTCATCGATTGTTGATATTTTCTCATTCATAACATCTGCAATTTTCTCAAAGAACTTTGATATCTTCCCTTCTTAAAGATATCCAAAGAATCAATCATTTAGTTTATTCAAAATTTTGTTACCTCCAGCACAAAAATCCTCTGCAGTCTTGATATCTTGTTATTTTTTCTATCTTTGTTTTCTTTATTGCTAATTCTACTTCTTCATACAACATATCTGAGACTGATTTAAATTCTAAATATGGTCACCATCATTGTTGAAAGAATGTGAATTATAGAAATGTTTACAAATTTGTTTTCTTTAAATATTTCCATAATTCACAGCCTTATCTTTTTTCTCCTCCCAGTTTCATCTTTTCATTCTTTTTGGTAGTTTAAAGTCTTTAATCTAAATTTCTGTAACTTGTTTTTCTGTCCATTTTTGGGGGGGAAAGACTAACAAATTGACCAACATATTACTCATAATTTGCCTTTATATCATAAAATGAATTTATATTCTAAGCCAATGTTGTGTTTGATTGCCATATTTCTCTGCTTGGCAAAAAGATCAACCTATTGTTGTCAGAGGCAATTTCTAGACTCAAGCTTTACTCATTGTGGTAATTTATTCACATCTAGATAGCATTATTTTCTAAAGAAATTTTTGTCAATATCTCTTCTTTTATTCATTTCCCATTGTTTTAGCATCAATAATTTGTTTAAATAAGTCAGGTTGACATTGCCTCATACATACCATATTTCCTCATTTGTATTCTTTCTAATTTGGTTTTGAACTAGTTATTTCCCCCAAATGAGTTGCCTTGGTGCAAACAATACAAACATGCCCATACTTAGTTGAATTAGTTCCAAGAAAGCACTCTTACTTTGTTACCAAGAGCACAGGTAATATAGAAACAGAATATCAGGACAATCCTAACTGGATAGTATAAACTCAACTAGACATTCCTTTAAGAGTTTGTCCCTCTAATTTAGGAGAAAGACTAATTGGAATCAGTACTCAGATGTGCTTCATTAGCAGGTGACATGCCTAATTATAATATGGAACAACTGGATTATTTTTAAAAATCTCTAAGGAATAAGGATTCTTCCAAGGAAAGGAAAGAAAATGACTTGGTTACTGGTTATAGAAGAGTTATGAGAATACAAATAATGTTACAACTTAAAACAAGAGCTCTCTCTGTCTTTGATTATTAGGTTGTGATATGAAGGACAAGACATAGAAACTTCTATGCCCTAACCAAGCAAATTTGTTCCAAGGCCTCTTTTCATAAATTAATCAATCCTGCTTTTATGCACTTTATTCACACACCAGCCATTTCACTTACTCTTTATTAATCTACGTTCTTTTCTTCCTTCCTTCAAATTCTGATTAAAATTTACCTCTTTAAAAAAACATAATATATTAGGACTGGAAGGGATTGTAGAGCTGACCTAATACAAGCTGTTCATTGTATAGATGAGTACATTGAGCTTGTCAAGGTGCTTTTCCTGATTTATCTTACCCCATAGTAAAAGCTCATTTATAATATGCCTTCCCATGAGTCTTCTCAGCTTTTTTTTCCTTGGCAACAACTGGAATTTACCTGATAAAGGAAAAACTACTAGTACAAAGATCTCCTCCATTGACATAGGCTGGTTATTAAGTCTGAGATTTATTTTAGGTATTGAGAGATTAATTGAAATGCCCATAGCCATACAGCTGGTGTTGATCATCTAGTCATTTAATTTGGACTTACTTTGTATGATGTTAATTTGCATGTACCTGCATGCAAAGGGCCTCTAGTGTCCTTGAGTTTGTTTTATGGAAATTTTCCCTCAATGACTTGAATGAAAACATAGGTGACTTAGTTACCAAAGTTTCTCATGATCCAAAGTGGGGAAGATATCTTACACATTGTATTATAGAATCAGGGGCTGAAAAAATACTTGAAAAGTAGAATAGATTAGGCAGGATCTAAAAAGATGAAGATTATTAGGAATAAATGTAAAGTCTTACACCTGTATTTAAAAAAATCAATGTCATGAGTATAAGAGGGGACATGATTAGACAATGTTCATGTTAGCAAAACATACAACCACCACAACCCTCCCAGAAATGTGAATAAACTCAGTGGCATAATAAAATTGAAAATGCATATAAATCTTAGGCCATATAAGATGCTGAGGGCTCTAGAAATCATGTCAAGAGAGGATTCATTGTAAGAATAGAAACAGTTCAGCATGAAGAAGAGAAGACATTGTTAATGTTGTTCAGTTACTTCAACCATGCCTGATTCTTTTTTTGACCCAATTTTGAAGTTTTCGTGTAAAATTACTAGAGTGGTTTTCAATTTCCTTCTCCAACTAGGATTTTACAAATGAAGAACTGAGATGAATATGGTTAAGTGACTTGCCCAGGATCATACAGATAGAAAAGTGACCAAGGCCAGATTTTACCTTAAGAAAATGATTCTTCCTAACTTCACACTCAGTGCTTTAACCACTGCACAACCTAGCTGTCCTTGCAGTCTTCAAATAGTTAGAAATTTGTTAAGCAAATCAGATGAAAATAGAAGTAGTTTTATATTTAATAGTATCTTTGTGATAGGGATAATTCACTTAACTACCTGACCATCAGTTTTCCCATCTATAAAAAGAAGGGGTTAGAATAACTATCAAGATCTCTTCCAACTCCAAATCTATGATCTTATAATTCCAAGATGCAGAAAGGCAGATTTCAAGTGAATATAAAAGAGAACTTTCTAAAAATTAAAGGTTCCCCAAAGTGAATTCCCCTACCTTGGGATATCATGAATTCCCTATGCCTGGCATTTCTGTCAACAATGGCTGGATGATCTCCTCGGAATGTTATAAAGAGGTTGCTTGCACAGTTATACATTAAATAGCAACATCTCACAGATAATATTCCATTTGATTCTGTGATCTTGACTTCCTTTTTTAAATATTTGCCTTCTATATCTCTAATTAGATGGTAAGTTCCTAAAAGGCAAAACTCTTTTATTCTTCATTTTCCTTCCTTCCTTCCTTCCTTCCTTCCTTCCTTCCTTCCTTCCTTCCTTCCTTCCTTCCTTCCTTCCTTCCTTCCTTCCTTCCTTCTTCACTCCTTCTTTCTTTGCTTCATTCCTTCCATTCCCTCTTTCCCTCCCTCCTTTCATTTCCTTCTTCATTCCCTCCTTCCCTGAATGAATGTTCATAGGATCGAAACTCCTTTTAGTGTAATTAGTAGCTGGGTTTTTTTAACCTTGTTGTAGGTATGTATTGTGTTGATGAAGTCTGCAGTCCACTTTTCAGAATAATTTTTTAATGTATAAGATGCATAGTATTTCAGAGAGTCAATAATATTGAAATATGTGGTTATCAAAATATAAACAGTTTAACAAGACAAACCAAGTTCAAAGACTCTAGGTTAAAAACCCCTGCAAGTCCAAAATGCTACATTTGGATTAAAGAACCTCCAATGACAATATCATTATAAGAAATCATTTTTATAGTAACTAAGTATAGGCATGTCTTTCTATAAGATCATTTCTACAAATTGGGCTACCTTATAGAAGGACAAGCAGAAAGGCAAACATCAGGAGATATGTTCAGAATCTTTCAGGGCTGATGGAAGGAAGCACTAGAGGAGGCAGGGGACCTAGCCTCTATTTACTTTGCTTTCTTATTCATAACCTTTAGCCAGATAATCTCCTGGTTCCTCCCAGCTCAAAGATTCTCTGATTTTATGAATCATTGGCAGACTTGGCTTAGTACAGTCAGGCTGTGCTACTTGAACCAACAGATGTGTGCTGCAAGATGACATTTCTGTGTGGTTGAAAAGATGAGATGATTACAGTGACTCCATTAGCCGGTTTTGTTTTGGATGGTGACATGATTTGCTTTTCCCTGGCCTGGAAGCCTACTCTGTCCCAAATCTATAGGCTATTCCTCTAACCTGACTTGGCAGTGTCTACTCTTTTGCAAGCCACATGTTTTCCAGAAACCTAGAGCCTCATCCTTTTAAAATATTTAACCAGATGTCAGAGGAGAATAATATTTTATGCATCTCTGCACAATTTTAGAACAGGGCCTAAGAAAAGACCAAGGCCCTCTTTTTGTATATCAGGCTACTTTGTTTCCAAGTTTCTGATATTATGAACTTAATGTCAGTCAGGGGTTTAACTCACAGCACTAGAAAAGAAATAACTGTTCCTCTTTTGTAATATCTCTCAGTGAGTAGTTCAGCACATCAGGTATCTTTTTCCTATTTCTTTTAGTTACAGCAGAAAGAGGAGAATCATAAAAGCAGAATGTGCATACCCCCTTTCTTCTTTTTTGCCTGAAAGAAGTATATTAGAAAGGAAAGATGTTCATATATAAAAAAAAATTCTGGTTTTCCTTCCTTTCCTTCCCTTCCTTCCTTCCTTCCTTCTTTCCTTCCTTCCTTCCCTCCTTCCCTCCTTCCCTCCTTCCTTCCTTCCCTCCCTCCCTCCCTCCCTCCCTCCCTCCCTCCCTCTCTCCCTCCCTCCCTCCCTTCCTTCCTTCCTTCCTTCCTTCCTTCCTTCCTTCCTTCCTTCCTTCCTTCCTTCCTGTCTTTGCCTTAATAATGATAATGAGTTATTATTATTATTATTGGTGTCAAATAATAGCTAACTATTATATTATTCAGGCAAAAGCTGGGAAGAAAGGAAGGAAATATAATACTTTAAAAATTGCAAGAATCAGTGTTCTTTCCACTGTATTGTGTTGTCTTTAATGGATTCTAGTTTCTTTCCATCTATAGATCTATGATATTACCATTGCATAAAAATTTATTTTCTTATCCTAGTTTCCTACTATATTCAACTATTAAATAGCAGTATTAATTTCTGCAGTTAAAAATTACTGAAATGTTTATAAGAATAAATATGGTAACACAGACTCATTTGAACAGTTAACCAAATATAAAGTGTGCACTTTTTTTTTCTTTAAGAATTTGCCACTGATTCTCAGGAGACAAAGTACTAAAGCAACCCCTGAATTCAGTTTCTCAATATATTGGTAGCAATGTAATACTCCTTCCCAGGGTATTAAATTGTGATCTTCAATTAAGACAGTTTGAATGTTCTATATCAAAATGAAATGAAAAAAGGAGTGCAAAGATAACATTCTGGGTAATACTTTCCCATTTCTTTAGCTGTCCCCTATTTCAGGTTTGCTGAAGCCCATTGGGGATGATAAATGTATTGATTTTTGGTTTTGTTTGTTAACAAAGTTTGATATTCATCTTAAACTTGATAAGTTTGCCACTGCCCAGGGCTCACTTTGGTTTATAGCATAAGAAGCTAGAACTGTTTATGCAAAGATAAATGAACTTGGCCTGGGAGGTAATATCAGAAACACTCTTCACCCCACACTCTACCCTCAATGACTTACTGCTTTTTGAGCTTGGTGTAATTAATCAGAAAGAGCAAATTGTCTGATATAATTGCAGGCTGATTTCCGACACCCCACCCAAGAGAATCGCCTTCTATTAATTTGTAGTCCTTTAAATGGGAAAACAAAATGCGCATAGTCTCAGCTACCATGCTGGGCTTCATTTTGTTGTTGTTGTTGGTTTAGCTTTCAAGCAGAGGAAAAACCCTTCCCACTTTCCCTCCAACCTTCTACCCAACCTCTCAAATACTGGAAAAACCTTGTACTTTAATTAAAGTCCTTTGTGGGCTAGGGCAAGAATATTGTCAAAGAGTGTTAGAGGGTTTGTCTGGGGAAGATAGAATGCCCTAAAGGAAAAGCAGTTAATTCATGGAAATTCTTTTAAAGAAGAAAGCCTCATTTTTCACAAATTAGGGTTTGCTCATGGATGCTTTGGAATCCTGAACTTCCTAAGACAATTTAAGTCTCTGATTATGGAAGTAAAGGTTAAAACCCTTTTTCTTTATAGAAATGGGGGACTATGGGTATGGAACAATGGGATTAGTTTAGATGTTGGTTAGTTTTTTCTTTAAAAAAAACCTTTTGTTATAATGTCTGGAAGCATTTTTAGAAGGAGAATGAAATAATGAAAAATGAAAGTGATTTAAAAACAAATATATTAATAATTTCCAAAAGAGTTATCTTAGCAGTGCTCATCTTAGTATTGGTTATTCCTTCTCACTGCTTTCTCTCATTGGAATAATCATGGCATCACTTAGATGAAAACAAATGAAGAGATTTATTATTTATTTTTATATCTTTCTTCTTTATGTCTTTATTAAGACATTTATTAATATAGCGTGGTACTATGGAACTATTTGTGGAGTTCAAATCCCATATCTGATGTGGTCAGATCAATCTAGGGTCAAATCCCATAGTTTGTTTTTACTACCTATTTGATTTTTGGCATCATGATAACACCTTACACTTCAGTTTCTTCATCTATAAAATGTGAATTTGATGGATTCTAGTTTCTTTCCATCTATAGATTTATGACATTACCACTGCATAAAAATTCTTTACCCAGAGAAAAAACAAACTCAGCATAAGAAGTAGCTTCAGAATTTTAGAAACGGGGCAAAATATAGAAATTAAAAATAGTACATTATAAACTTAGGAAAGATCTTGAAACAGAATTGATGAATACTGTCAAGTTCAACTAGAAAAGCCAAACTAAAGTTTACCAAAGTAGGTCTACATAAGTATATTAAAATATTGAACCTATTTATGAAAAAGCTTGCCCTAAATATAGAATTTAAGAATTTGGAGAGTCTTCTGCAACCAAGATATTTATCATATTCCTGATTAGGTGTCTTCTCTACACATTAGTGGTGTGTGATGTTTCCTACTTTTCTTGGTCATGAGTTTAGTAGTGATGATTTTATCCTGGTAGGCAGGCACATCTAGTTCCCTGGAATTGAAACCTGGCAAGGCAGGAGCACCAAAGGGCAGTGAAACAACACTTTCTGTGAAAGATACCTATGGCACATATTTGCTCTGAAGTAAATGAATCTTAATTCAAATTTGACTCTGCTACATTGAAGTCCAACCCAATCTTCTTTTTACTATATCATAAGACCCCCCCAACACACATTATTTTGGCTAATCCCATTCTATATATGTGCTTTCCAAATCTATATGTGGGACTTTAAATTCATGTCTTATTAAATTCCATTTATTCAATGTAGCCTATTCATCCAGCTTTTAAACATTTGAGGTTTCCATTTCTATCACATACCATATTATTCCACTCCAAGTTTTGTATCATTTTCCAATTTGATAAGCATACAATCTATAAATTGGACCAAGTCACAAATTATTGTGTTGAACAAAACATACGTTTATCCTGTCGAAGGACAAAGCCCAGTGGCAACTCCAAGAAAGACTCCTCTTTTTAGATTGGGAGTGGTTCCTTTGTTAATAGTTGTTTTAGTTATTCAATAAGAATTCAGAATCTACCTAAGTATAAGATACTCCACATTTCCTCACTTTATCCATGAGAATATCATGAGAAAATTGCTTGAATAACTTGCGAAAATCAATTCCTATTACATATATAGCATTCTCTATCTCTGCTAATGTATAGTTAGACTGTCAAAAACGGGTTGGGGGCAGGAGGAGAATAGGTCTGGCATAACTTCTTATTAAAGAATTTATATTGAATTTTTATCTAGCACTGTAAAAAAAAGTTTTGGAGGTCCTAGGAGAGCTACCATTTCATCCATACCGCATAAGATAATTAGCATGCTGCTTTGTGGCTTTACAGATCATCTTTATGCTACTAAAGAAATAGGAACATAACTTGAAGTTGCCTTGTAAGTGTGGAAAGAGCCCCATTCTGGTGTAATTTTTATTTGGTACTAAGGGTACCCCCTTTCAAGGAAAAGAGAGACACAAAAGCCAGCTGAATGAGGCTAGCTCTGGAGTGATGTCTAAAGCACCTGTAGGTATTTGTGCAAAGCTGTTTATTTAGGCCCTGTGTGTGATATGTCTAACTTCTAGGTATTATCAACCTCTCAGTTTACTCAGCAATAAATTTACTCCCACTTTTGCAGAAGAAAAGTATGTACTTACAAGAAAGTAGGAAATTTTATTCTCAACTTTCAGTCTGTTCAGTTTAACTTTAAGTCTACTTTCTCATCCATTTTTTGTGTTTATTTCATATTTATTTAGGGTAGACAAGATAGATAATAATAGTATCTCCTCAATAAATATATACATAGCAAAGATATTGGTAAAAAAAAAATCTGTAGTATTTACTTGGGAGTCCCTGATGGCTCCCTCTATAATGCAAATATGTTTTGTTGTGCAGATTATTTCAAATACTAATACAATCTGTTACTGTGGATCCCCGGGTTCCCATGTATCTTAATTAACCACAAATTGGAAATAGTTTCATGCAACTTATGAGTCAGTAAGTGAATGTGAAATGCTATCATATCAAATGCTATGTAGAGGACCCACTGAGAAGGAAAATAGAAAATTTGTACTTTGTGTAAAGAAACAAGTAGTGGATTTAAGAGTCAGGAACATTGGATTCAAATTCTAACTCTTACACTATGATTCCAGACAAACTTCTTCATCATGTTCAGTCTTGGTTTACTCATCTGTACAAGAGAGCTAATTCTACCTGTACTAGGAAGCAACCTTGTATAGTAGAACAAGTGTTGCATTTGTAGTTGGGAGAGACCCAGGTTTGAATTTCACCTAAAACACATTTTGTATAGCTTGGAGGCAAGCCACAAACAGTAATGATAATACCTGTGATAAGTATCTCTAGGTGTTGTTTTTAAAATCAAATGTCAGAATATATGGAAAGGACCTTATAAAGGGCCTTGAGGTACAATCTAAAGGTGAACTAATCATTATTTCCTATGACAGGAATGGGTGTTAGAGTGGATAGAGTACCAGGTCTGGAGTAAAAAAAAAAATACTCACCTTCCTGGGTTCCAATCTGGCCTCAAACACTTTCTAGCTGTGTGACCCTGGGGAAGTCATTTGACCCTGTATGCCTCAGTTTTCCTCATTTGTAAAATTAACTGGAGAAATAAATTGCAGACCACTGTAGCATCTTTGTCAAGAAAACCCTAAATGGAAAGATAAAGAGTCAGACATAACTGAAACAATTGAACAACATATACCTCACAGGATCATTGTGGTGGTATATGTATTAAGGGAAAAAAAAGGAATACGTGACTTAGCAAAAAGCATTAGTCATAACTATTGAGCAAAATATGTCTCAAAGCAAAATGCCAATAACTAACACATAGAGAACAGGATAGGTTTATTGTATAGAAAATTTTTCCTGAAATTTATAAATAAGCTAAATATTGAGAGGCTTCTCTTATAGACCAAATAAAACAAGGAAGATTTGATAGCAATTGCTTAAATGAGATTGTCAATTTAAACAAATTTGGGCCACTTGGACAAATCATCTACACCCAGCAAGACAATTGTTGTATAGTGGCTTTCATGATAGCCTTCAGCAATGTATTTCCATTATCCCTGAAAATTTAAGCCTAGTTTTGATCTCAGTAAGACGTGCAATTCATTTTATGTTTTACAGTGTCAAGAAACTGAAGAAATTAGGAGAATTAAGCAGCCTATAAGGGCATCTCCAGCAACTACTAGGCACATGACACAAAAATATTCCTGATAATTATGCTCTAATTATTATTCCTGCTTTTAGGGTTCTTACTAACTACTCCTACATGAAACAAAACAATTATATTTTTTTCTAGTGGATTGTCCAGTCTGATTCACTTTAACTTTAAATGATTCACTTCTAAAAAGATTGTTACAATCTATTTGATTTTACCAGGATTAGGGAGTGACAGATTTAGAACTGTAAGAGATTAGATCATCTAATCCAAATATGTCATTTTAAACATGAACAAATCAAGGTCCAGAGACATTAAGTGATTTGTCCAAGATCACACAGGTGATAATTGCACTAACTCTAAGATCACATGTAGAATAAATATATTAGCTGAGAATCAAATGCAAGTACTTTAACTCCAAATTATCAAAAGGAAGTTATTTCAGTAAAAAAAATCATTAACATGTTAAACATGTTATCCAGATATATTGTTAATTCCCCATTTCTCACATGTCCTTTAGAATTGATTTATTTAAAAAATACTATGCTAAAATTAAATACATTCCACCATTGTCTATTTCTATTTTGTCCTTAAAGTGTCTTAAATCATTCTGTGAATTCCAGAATAAGAATCTCTCTGTTGGTACTATCTCTGAAAAGAAGCAATTCCTTCCTTCCTTTCTCTCTCTCTCTCTCTCTCTCTCTCTCTCTCTCTCTCTCTCTCTCTCTCTCTCTCTCTCTCTCTCTCTCTCTCTCCCCCCCCCCCCCCTTCCTTCCTAGTGGAGTTGCAAGAAAGCTAAAAGAAAAAGAGCAGAGACATTGGTATTGATGATACATTATATAAGTGGTCCAAAATGAGGGAGAAGAGTCAAGAAGTGCACTGTGTAATTTTCAAAATCTAATGGGTTTACTTTAGTGGAAAAAGTGGTCTCTTTACATGCATATCTATTTGCTTACTAAAATTTCATAATCTTAATTATTTTAATGTAAAATTTTGAAGTTATTACTCAGAAGTCATCTACTTAATTTTAATACTATACAAGCACTTAGAATTGTTGCCAAAATCTTCATGATTGATTTAAAATCATATTTCAATTTTGTCTATATTATTGGAGAATAAATAATTCATCCAATTTGGAAGAGTTGGTAAATGGCATGGATGAAGGTAGGGAAACCAACAAGTCAGTTCTTTCAAAAGTACCACTATTTTTGTAGACTAATTCATTGTTTAGTTGAAATTTTCATTTTTCAACAAATCATTGTTATGACACATAAACAAAAATCTTGGTTGGTAGGTAGTTAGTTGATTGGTTCTTGTCCTTTCTTATCAAAGAAGACCAAAATAACATCACTATCTGAGAAACAAGTTATGATGTGCCTGGCAATGGCTGATCAGACCAGCATGAACTTGTAGTGTTCCACCACAAGTCAGACACAAATTGTTTATGTGAACATTTGGCGTAATTACTTTAAACTTAAGCATCTTATGTGTCCTTTGAGCTGCTTCCATTCTGCCTTGATCATAGAGCACAGCAGCCTCTGTGATGTAGGTAGGCATGCCATGCTGGGGGTTCTGTGCTAGTGTCTTCCATGCTACAGAATCTTAATAGTTTAATGAAAGAAGAGTGAATTCAAGAAGAAAAGGAAGAAATCATATGAGTGCTTGCAATAGTCCAGGATAGGACCACTAGGTGTATTAACTAACTTAGAACTAATTTCTGAGTTCAGATCCAGCATCAGATACTTACTGGCTTGGTGGCCCTGAGTAAATCACATAACTAATATTTGCCTCTGTTCCTCCTCTGTGAAATGGAGGCACGCTGGAGAAAGAAACGACAAACCAATCCAGTACTTTTCCAAGAAAATCCTATGGACAATGCTCAAAGGGTCACAGAGAGTCAGACGCTACTGAAAATTAAATAGCACTATGCAAGCAATTGTGCTAACCACTTTATAAATGTTTTCTCTTTTAATCCTCCCAGCAACCCTGAGAGGTAAGTTTTATTATAATTCCTATTTTATAGTTTAGGAAACTGAGTCGAGCAAAGTAACTTGTCTGGGGTTACATGGTTAGTATGTGTCTTAGACTGGATTTGAAGTTGGATCTTCCTGAAGCTAGGTCCAGAATTCTTTCTACTGTGTGGTACCTAGCATGGTTTAACAAATAAGAGGTCTGTGTTAGAAATAGCAAGTCCTGGTTTCAAATTTTGCATCTTATTTGCATATGCATGATCAGAAATAAGCAAATTAACTTTTAAATACTCTAGGCAGCTCTCTAATACTGTTATATATAATTTGCTAATTTGCAACCATCAGAGAAATTTTCACAGCAGGAGTTCCTCACACCATGGAAACCAGAGGCCTAGAGGTCCTTTTATTTTTTTAAAAGTACATTAATTATTCTAATATGTTTGATTCAAATCAATTATAGTAATTTTTTCAACATCTAATATATTTTAGGCACCAAATATTTCCTGCCCTTAGGAAGTTTATATTTTCTTTCCAGGAAAAAAAAACAGATGAGTACGTTTAAATGTAAATTGAAAGTAAATCTGGTGAATGGGGAAAGATATTTAGAACTGGAGAGATCAGGAAAATTTTCCCATAATAAGTCATACATTGAATTAGATATTTTATTTTTTTCCAATTATATGTTAAAGTAATTTTTGACATGATATTTAAAAATATTTTGAGTTCCAAATTCTATCCTTCTATCCCTACTCTCCCCCATTCATAAGAAGGAAAGCAATTTGATATAGGTTATACATGTACAGTCATGCATATTATATTCCTAATTCCATATTCCATATAAGTCATGTTGTGAAAGAAAATTCATTCAGAATCCATCAGTTGCTTCTCTGGAGGTGAATAGCATTTTTCATCATAGGCCATTTGGAATTGTCTCGAATAATCTGTATTATTGAGATTAGATAAGTCATTCACAGTACAATATTGCTGTTACTGTGTACCCTGTTCTTTTGGTTCTGCTCACTTCACTTTGCATCAGTTTATGTATGTCTTTCCAGATAGGAAGTCATACAAGGATTCCTGTGAGATGGAGGTCAGGATGCAGACTATTTTCTTGGCAATGGGAACAACCTGTGAGAAGCCAAAATGGTATAGCTGGAATGTCCTATGCTGTTGTTGTTCAGTATTTCAGCTGTTTCTGACTCATTATTATCCCATTTGGAGTTTTCTGGATGGTTTTCCTTTTTTTCTCCAGCTCATTTTACACTTAAGAAAATGGAGCCAGAGTTCGGGCAATAGGATGACACAGTTAATAGGTTCTGAGACCACATTTGAATGTGGAAAGCTGTCTTCCTGACTTTATGTCTGGCACTCTGTCCACTTCATCATCTAGCTGCCCCTGAAATATCATGGACGTAAACAGAAAATAGACCTGTATGACTCTATCACTAGCTATGCTAGAGGCAGCCCAAGAGAAACTGTTGTTGAATTTTCCTTTATTTGGGTTTATATCTTTCCCTTCATCAATAATACAAATTAGGGTTTGATTGATCATTTGGTTGATTACTTGGACTTGAGAAAGTGATAGAAAAAAAATCTTAATACTGTGAATTAGACTTAAAAGTGTGTCATACATTTTTGGAGAACTGATTTAATTTTTTTTTTTACTTATAAAGATTTTATTTATTTTGAGTTTTACAATTTTCCCCCTAATCTTACTTTCCCTCCCCATCCCCCACAGAAGGCAATTTGCCAGTCTTTACATTGTTTCCATGGTATACATTGATCCAAATTGAATGTGTTGAGAGGGAAATCCTATCCTTAAGGAAGAAACATAAAGTATAAGCGATAGCAAGATCAGACAATAAGATATCAGTTTTTTTTTTTTCTAAATTAAAGGTAATAGTCCGTGGTCTTTGTTCAAACTCCACAGTTCTTTCTCTGTATAGAGATGGTATTCTCCATTGCAGACAGCCCCAACTGTCCCTGATTGTGGCATTGATGGAATGAGCAAGTCCATCAAGGTTGATCATCACCCCCATGTTGCTGTTAGGGTGTACAATGTTTTAATGTTTTTCCGGTTCTGCTCATCTCACTCAGTATCAGTTGGAGAACTAATTTTTAAACATTTACCAGAATACCACTGAATTTACAGAATAGAAAGATCTCCTAAATCTTCTAAGGTTGGAGTTAAATTTTTAGGAGCTAAGGAAAAAAGTATCAGCTGCTTAGAAACTTGCTAATCCTTGCATTACTCCATAGTCAAAATGCCATGAAAGCATTTTTCCCACTTTGGTTGTTCTTTCTTTTTGCTAGTATTAGAAAATTCAATGTGTCTGATTACTAATAAACATAAATGATCTTAACACAAGCATGGAGAGTACACTGAACAGTATAACATAGCTGTCCTTGTCATAGAAATAAAAGTCACCAGTGGATTGTGAGGAGCATTTCATGCTTTTCCCATGCTCCTCACATGCATGAGGGCTTCCAAAAGAGCTGGTGTAAAATCTACATCAAAAAGGAAAACAAAAGAAAATTTCACTAGGGTGAGTAAAAAAAGTATGATCGATCCTTTTTACCCTTGGCCACATAGTCATCTCTCTTCCATATATTACCAATAAAAACAAAACCCATTAAATTGATGTCCTTTACATTATGAAAATATGCAGGCGCCTTTTTCAATTGTCACTTAAAGGTTCAGTGCTATTGGTAGACTTGTTTATTATTTTCATTTTCATATAGATCTAAGCATTTGCTTAAGGAGATTTTGTACCATTATAACCAAAGGGAAAATGCTATCATGGCATTTTGCAAAACTAGAATTATTAGAATTCTAGATGGCCTCAATTGATAGGGTCTTTCCACTATTGATTTTAATTAATCATATTATACAGGGATATTTTATAATCTCATATTTTAGTATCTATGTATCTCTCTCACATACACACACACACACACACACACACACATACAATGTTCTCCTGGTTCTGCTCACTTCAGTTTGTATCAGTTCACGTAAACTTTTCCAGATTGGAAGTCATGCTTTGAAGAAAGGTAGGGGAATTCTATGAGATGGAGGTAGGAAGGATATTATTATTCTTGGTGAAAAGTCAAAGTGGTATAGATAGAATGTAACATATTTAAAGAGAAAGTAGACCTTTTTTGGCTTGATCAGTTACAGGGATATATGTTGGGGATCTGTGTGAATATATGTGCATATATGCACATATATGTATGTACACATGTACGTTCACCGCATACATATGTGTATGCATGCATGTGTATGAACATTGTATATTCACTGCATCCATACACACACACATATAGATATATGCCTATACATATATATACAAACACAAAAATACACATATATAAATATATACAATACAAGAGAGAGAAAGAGTTTACACATAGCAATTTTTATATTGCCTTCCTCCATTATACTGTGAGCTCCTTAAGACTAGTCTTTTGCCTGTCTTTGGATCCCCATTACTTAGCATAGAGCCTAACTCATCTTATTGACTTGAGATTCAGCAGCTCTTGGGAATGAAACTAAAAATATTACAAATTTTCCATGGTTTTATTTTACATTTCTTATTTTGCCACAATGACTTTAGCATTAATAGTGTTTTTGATGTCAAAAGATCCCAGCTACAGTGGCCTTCAAGTTACTAAATGTGTAATTGTGTATTTGTAATTTTCTTGGTTGCTTTTTACTAATGTGTCTCAGAACTTAGAATTAATAATGACACAGTGGATAATTTAAAAATGGAGAATGTAGTGAGTGTGTATTTATAAATATAGAATTTCAGAGTACTGTTTTTTCTGTACAAATCTTTCAGTCTCATTCATAGATAGATAAATGGATAGATTAGTACAAAGAAAACTCAAATATTCCTGTGATTTAAATTATAACCCATGATTGCCATGTACTCTACATGACTCGTGCATATTCTCCCATAAATTCATCACATGGGGTCCACCTAATGTAGTGATGTACCAAAGAGCTTTTTCATATTATTTTGATGTTATATGACTAGCAGGAGATAGAACAAACTGTTTTTGTCCCCTGCTCTAAATATATGAAGAATCCATTTTGTTTTCTAGTCATGCAATTCCTTAATATGTTTTTTTATCACTTCCCCAAGATAATTTTCTTTTATTGTTATATGCTGTAGCCAAATTTCTTCCTTTGTATTCCTCTCCATAATCCTTTGGACAAGTCTCAGCTGCAGTTCTTTGGAAATGTTCTTCTTAACTTCGTATCTCTTGATTAAGTCAAATTTAAATTCATAGGCTAAATGTTTGGTTTCATTAGCTAGGTAATGCTATGGATAGAGCCCTGGACCTGGAATCAGGAAGACCTGCGTACAATTCTAGCCCCAGTCATTTAGAAGTTGTATAACCCAGGCCAAGTCATTTAAACTAAGTCTGCCAGGTTCCTCGATTATAAAATCTGGATAATAATATCTGCCTTGCCTGATGTGAGGATCAAATGAGGTAATGTTTGTAAAGTACTAAGCATAGTTTCTGAAACATAATAGGGATTTCATTAGTTTTTGCTTCTTTCTTTCCTTCTATCCTTCCACCTTTGTTTCCTTCTTTCCTTCCCTTTGTTATTCCATTTTTCTTTGCTTCCTTCCTTCTTCCTTTCCATCCTCTTTCCCTTTCTTTTTTGTCTTTTTCCTTATTTTTCTTCTTACCTAACTATATACTTATCCTAATCATAAAATAGTGAAAAGTAAATGATAATGTCAGCTAGGTTCTAGGTTCCAAGTTCTAGGATCATTCTAGGTTCAAAGAATTTAGATCTTCATTCACTGCCCAACTCAGTCCATTGTTACTGATAGTAGTATTATTTTTAGAAAGATGCTGTTGCATGAAGAGAGAAAATAATCAAGTGTGTGACTCTGGGTATGTTAGATGATGTTTCAAAGTCTAACAATGCAGCACAACAGAATATTTCCAAATTGCTTCATCTCAACTTCTTTTTTACACTTAAGTGGATAATTGAGAGCTGTGTACTATCTTTTGGTCATCAAGATAACATTTCTGATACTCTTTAAGTAGACAATATACTTTGAAAAGTTGTTGAGAGATTTGTCCTGATCCATTCCTATATCCTTTTTTCTTAATGGGTTAATATAACTGTGAACATAAGTAATGCAATCTTTTGTTACACTGGGAGAAATTTAATGTCTATCTAGGATTCTTTTTCTAATTTGTGTCATGATCCCCTTTAGCAGTCTAGTGAAGCCCTGTGGAATACTACTAAGAATAATGTTTTTAAATTCTTAAAAAGTACTTAGGATATTAAAGGAACCTGACCATATTTAAATACAGTTAATTTTTTTTTAAGTGAGTAGAACCAAGAGAACATTGTACATCATATCGGCTATATTGTATTATGACTTGACTATTCTCAGTTACATAATGATCCAAGATTATCATAAGGACTCATAAAGAAAAATTCTATGCCTCTTCAAAGAAAGAATTGGTGTTGTCTAAATACAAGTGGAAGCATGCTATTTTTCTCTTCTTTTGTTCCTTACTTCCCTTCTTTTTCTTTCTTTTTCTTTTTCACCTTCTTTCTTTCTTTTCGTTCCTTCCTTTTTTCATTCCTTTCTTTTTCTTTCTTACTTTCTTATTCCTTCCTTTCCCCTCACTTCCTCTTTCTTCCTTCCTTCCTTCCTTCCTTCCTTCCTTCCTTCCTTCCTTCCTTCCTTCCTTCCTTCCTTCCTTCCTTCCTTCCTTTCTTTCTTTCTTTCTTTCTTTCTTTCTTTCTTTCTCTCTTTTTCTTTCAATGTAATGACTCTTCCAATTTTGAAATAATATAATATAATGAGAAATTAGAGTTATATGGTGATTAAGGAAAGAAATCGTGATACATTGAGAATGAAGTCAGAGCACTTGGGTGTATACTTCTACAACGGTGTAAAGTAAATGTACCCAGGGCCCATTATATATGCTGCTAGAAGAGTACTGTACTTGGCCTTGAAATGAGGGAGACCTGAGATGGAATTCTGTCTCAGAAACAAGCTATGTAATGTTGGGCAAATCACTTAAACTTTTTTAGCCTCAGCTGCTTCATCTGTAAACTAGGGGAAATTATAGCCTCTAACTTCTGGGGTTCTTGTAAAGATTAGTTGAAATAGCATTTAATAAACTTTGCAAACCTCAAAGCATTATTTAAATTTTTGCTATTATTAATATTATTAAAGCACTTAACTTCTTTTAGTCTCAGTTTCTTCACTTGTCCACAAAAGATATTGAACCAGTTGTCCTTTGAGAACAACTTCCAATTTCTGATCCTGAATATTTATAAATTTATCCCAAATTTTTGATCCTGAGTATTTATAAAAATGCTCAGGTTGAGTAAGGTTGGATAAAATGAGCTGAAAGAGATCAAAGAAATCTTCTCATCTTATTACAAGGAAATATCAATCTTAGACCTTTGGGTTTTTGTTTATGGTTGTAATCACCTCCTTGATAGTATTATTGGGAACTAGTGTGAATTGATCCATGTAATGGAATCAACAAAACACTTAGGATATGAAGTAATGGGATTTTACAGATTACTGCTAAGGCTCATGCTTTGATTTGCCTTACTGTTTTCCCTCCTTTTGAATTAATCTAGCCCAGTGCATCAATCATTTAGTGCCATAGAAATAACGAATTAAAAAAGTGGTGATGATGGCTTTTGTAGTTAATCTATTTAAAGTAAATTGCTCAAATTCTGTGTGCATGGACAAATGTCATGGATAATTCATGAATCCCCACATCTCTAATTAACATGAAGAGGCTTGGAGTAGGCTTGTCAACAGAGTGGTAAACATTGTTGTGTATACAAAATTAGTCACAAACTCACCATTAGATACTGAAAGTTAAATGGAAGAGGTGCTATGAATTACTTTAATTTCAGGGTTGTCCCCTAAAAATTTAGAAATTCAGAGGAGGAAAAATCAAACAAGGATAGCACATAATATATATGCCTAGCACACTGTAATATCTAAGATGGTGAACTGTGGAAGTGGACAGAATTTAGTCTCTATCTCTCACTAAAGATAATTAATTTCAGTACTTGTGAATTTGACATATACTTCTAATCCTAAACATCCCCACAGTTTGCCTTAGGAGTTTGGATGAGTTATATTTTTTTTCTTAGTTCAGTCAGTAGAATCGTACCCAACCTTCTGTTGGCACAGATGTGTATTAATTCTGAGAACAAATGTGGCCAAGATATATTAGGATCCTCAGTAGATGTTATAGAAATCAGAATTGATTACTCAGTGGAGTGTATTAAAGCATTTCTAAAAGGCTAGCACATGTTCAATGGGAGCTCAGGAAGAAAAGTTTCATATCAAATGAGTTTGCTTTTTTAGAAATAGCTGTTAGAGGGAATTGCCTGTGATAGGAGGCATAGTATGGTGGAAAGAGTATGAAGTTGGAGTCAGAGGACCTGGTTTAAATCTTGCCTCTAATACTTTCCAGCTTTAACCTTAGTCATGTCTCTGGACCTCAGTATCAAGATCTGTATAATGAAGGAATTAGACTAGAAGGCTTTGCAGGTCTCTTCCAGCTTTAAATCTCTGAGCCTTTATGCATTTCACTTATAACTTAAAATGTGAAGATGATTATGAGACAAGATTTTTATTCTATTTGATTATTTTCCATCTATCCTAGTTTTTCTTTTTAAAAAATCTATTTAGTATTTTATTTTCTCTAGTTAGATGCAAAAACAATGTTAATATTAATTTTTAAATCTTTGGATTTAAAACTTTTAAAATTTCTAACTTCCTCCCTCCCCACTTGGCCCCCTCCATGGAGAAGGCAAGAAATTTGATATAGATTATACATGTGTAGCCATTGAAAATATTTCCATAATAGTCATCTTGTGAAAGTATAGAACAACAGCAGCAATAAAAGTCCAAGAAAAATAAAAAAGCAAAAAAAAGTGACTCAGTCTGAATTCAGACACCATAATTTTTTACTCTGGGGATGAATAGCATTTTTCATCATAGTCCTTCAGTTGTCTAGGATTATTATATTGCTGAGAACAGCTGTCATTCACAGCTGATCATCTTACAGTATTGCTGTTTGTACAAAGCTCATTTCACATTGCATCAGCTTCTGTAAGTCATCCTAGGTTTTTCTGTGTACCTTTTGTTCATAATTTCTTATAGCAGAATAGTATTGCATTATGGTAATATAATGCAGTTTATTCAGCCCCTCTTCAACTGATGAGCATCCTCTAAATCTCCAAATCCCTGCCACCAACCAAGAACTGCTACAAATGCCCTTGTACTTACAGGTCCTTTTCCTTTTTTTTAAAAATCTCTTTCAGGATACAGACCCAGCAGTGGCACTGATAGATCAAAGGGCATGCACAGCCCTAGAGAACCCCCTAAAAACAGCTCCCATTTGCACCTTAGATTGGTTGAACCAGTTCACAACTCCACCAACAGTTATGCCACTATTTTCAAAGGGAGTATGGGTATAGTAAAAAGAATGAAACCTATGATTTTATCTTTTGGAATAACTGTTGGTTGTGAAAATTTCCTGTACTTTTCAACTTTCTGGTAACAGCATTTTATAGAACTGCCTGAAGCACTGGGAAGTTAAATGAGTTGCCTTATCAATGGTCTATGGCTAGCATGTGGTAGAGGCAAGACTTTGAACCCAGGACTGAATGATTCTAAGGCTGCTACATACACAGTGTCATAACACATAATAAAATTTGTAATTTTAAAGATGGAATTATGTTCTGAATTCCTTTCTCTTTTTTAAAATTTAAGTAACAATTGGGAATGTTAGAATAATGTTAATAACTACCCATTGACCATTATTGTTTAAAATATACTTTCTTTGTTTAGATTTCATAGTATTGGGCCTATCAGATAGATATAGACTAACCCATTTACTTCGACATATGGTTGGGAAAAATTTTTTTCTGTTGTCATCAGGTTTTAAAATAAATTGTTTTAAGTGCTAGAGAAAATTAAAAATTAAAATCAAATGTGCCCTGTAATCCCCACAGTTAGAGAACATATTTTTATTTAAAGGTCCTAACACTTCTAACTAGCTACCTAGTGAGCCAGAACTGCAAAGCATGGAATTTGTCACAATGTGTATGTTTTTTATCAACATTTTTATTTTCTGGAGGTTGCTCCAAGTGTTAAGCAGAGGATATGAAAAAAGATGTCTTTGGGCTTCTGAATTCTCTTAACTTTTATGAGGCACTCTGGAAAAGGAACCAGTGGCTACAACTTGACTGAACAGAATATCCTTATTGCTAAGAGGGGTCAAGGGCTAGTCTTCCGTGTTGTACATGTACTAGATGGGATCTGAGATCAATTCCACTACTAAGGAAGGGAAGACTGGTGAAAGGTTTTTGTCACAATGCATAAAGATTTCAAACACAAGGCATTGTCTATCCTGTCCTGTTTCCCAGAAGCAATGGGAAATGTTAAGTGTGTCTTTTTTTAACATCTGTTTTGCTATTAATTCATTTTTCCAGCATCTTTAATTTAGGGTGACAGGAGCCTCCTAGGCCCTGGACACCATCATTCTCAGTAACAAAACACTGTTGTGTGAGCAATGTTCTCCTCTACAGCTGTTTGGAGGCAAGTCTCAGCAGCATTGCCACAGCTGGTGGAACTAAAGGAACTAGGATGACATTTCCCTCTCCCCTTGTTTTTTTGCAGCCGGTGCTACATATATCTTTGGGAAAAGTGGAGGGCTCATTCTCTACACCTGGCCTGCAAATGACAGACCCAGCACACGCTCAGACCGCCTTGCTGTGGGCTTCAGCACGACAGTGAAGGATGGCATCCTGGTTCGAATTGACAGTGCTCCAGGGCTTGGCGATTTCCTCCAGCTTCACATAGTGAGTAATGAATTCCAACTTGTATATACTAGTCCTTCAAACTTTTGCTGTTGCTCTGGTGTAGACAGACACGATATATTATTCCAGACATGTGCAACAAGTATGCCCATGTAAAAATAACATTTGGTGCAGTGTTGGAATCATATTGGTGATGTAGGTGTATTCAAACTAATTTTCACTTACAGAAGTCATATGATTTGGCATTGGTACTAAGGGAGTTTTTGATAGGGAGACATTGACACTCATACTGCTATGCTCTGAGTGCTTTGCAACTATCAAAGAGGTTGATCCACTGTGTTTCTTCTCATCTTTGATTATGTAGCAGTAATCTAGTTTGGATGCTGTATGAATAAAGGAAAATCATTGTTTGTTTTTCTTAATAGTTCCAGGTGCAAATAGAATAGCAGATTTGAACATTAAAGGTCTTTCAGGTTGATTTTTTTTGAGATTCTATTTTTGATAATGAAAGGTTTGATAAACAATGATAACCAAAAGAGAAGGAAAACTATAAGTTTGTTCTAATCTAGGCCTTTTGCCTATAAGCTAAATGAGCATTTACATTTAGCTATCTGATGCCATGTGGACTCAATACAATTCTAGGAAATTTAAATGATTTGGGGTGGAAAATTGCCATGCTATGATGATAGAAACTATTTTTATAGCAACAATTAGCCCATTTTATAGCATGTGCAGTCTGTAAAAAAAATGTAGGCTAAGAAAGGATATGATTCTCATCTATAAGTACCTAAGTGCAGTTACCAAGAATGAAGAGAGGAATTGTTCTCATTAGTTAGCAATGACAAGGCTAGAAAAAATGGATTTAATTTGGAACAATAAAAGTTCAGTTTTAAATAGCAGGAAAAAGGAAAGCAGTTAAGAGAAAAAGATCAACTGGGGAATGCAGCCAACCTCTGAAAGAAGGAAAATAATCAGATTTACCTAGAAAAATCTGCATCAGAGACATGGTATTCAGAGAAAATCAAGAGTTTTGATCAGATAATTGCTTGCTGGCTGTCTTTGGTTTAGGAGGCTACAACTTCAGCTTGGCTACTAAAACATCTTTTGAGTACCTGGTTTTTTTTTTTTAGGTAATATGGAAAATGAGCAGTTTACCATCTTGATTCCCATGGCTGGTGGCATTCTCACTTCACTCTGAACCAGAGAACAGGCAGAATGTTAGCAACTCTGGGGAAAGAGAAGGAATGGTTAGAGATGATAATTTTAAAAATATGATGGTCAGCCCTAGAGTCCAACCATAAAAGTTCTCTCCACTCCTTTCTTCTGTCTGCTTATTATAGTGTTATTTTCCACCTGCTCTTGGAGCTCTAAAAATCAAGTTAATATGATAAGGAGAAATCCAGTTACATTTACCGTATCATTTTCTAAACTTTCTGATTCTTTGTTGTATTGTACTTTTCAAGTCATAATTAATATACTATTTGCCCTAGCATCTAGCATGGTATATCCATAAATGCAAACAGGCATTTACTAAACTTCAGATGTCTTGCATTTTGCCTCTGTGAATAAAACCACATTTTTCAAATCCAGGTCCTAATATTTTAAAACCCATGCAATTTGGAAGGCCGTGCAAAACACATTGATTGGTTTATGATCATTGCAAGCTGCAGACCAGCAGCAGTTCCCTTCCTTTCTCATGACTTATTAATTGTTTAGGGTGGTTAACTAAAAACAACATGATTTAGGGCTGCCATGTAACAAGTAATTGGTTCATGTGAAACTTTTTAATGATAGTGTATTGGTAAGTAATTTCATCAATTTCGACAGACATAGACTCTGTGTAGATAATCTCCATTCAGATGCATGATTAGGAGAGCAACTTCATTGCCCTATGTGGAACTGAAAGTTCCACTTAACATTTTATCTTGGATTTCAGCTGACAGTGTTGGTCCCAAAGTAGTGTTCGATCTTAGCCTTCAAAGCTCAAAGGAAACTTAAAGGCCATTTAATCCAAACCCCCTCATTTTCCAGATGAGGGCACTGTAAAATGAGGAGGTTGAACTGGATGATCTGTTAGGTCTCTTTCAACTCTAAATTCAATTATCTTATGACATGAAAATATAAGAACTACTAAGAGAAGCAAGAACATTGATCAAAAATTGTAGCCTTGCTGTAATTGATGGGTAGATTTTTCTTTTTTTTTCTTTTTTGAGCATGTGGTTTGAACTTCTGATTTCATCAGTATAAGAAACTCCTGGATTCAGGCAGCACTTTATTTTCAACTTATCTAAGCAGACAATTGCCTAACATGTTAAGAGCCTTGTCCAAGGTAGCTGTTTACTAAGCCTCTGTTGTCTTGAACTTTGTTGTTGTAAATAAAACCACAATTTTCAAAGCTAAGTCATAGTATTTAAAAACCTATGTAAATTGGAATGCTGTGCATAACATATTGATTGGTTTTTAGTCATTACAGCAAAAAAGTCAACTATTATTTTTTTTCAATTTTTGCAAGGCAATGGGGTTAAAAAGTTACTTGCCAGTTTGAACTCAGATCCTCCTGACTCTAGGGCCAGTGCTCTATCTACTGTGCCATCTAACTTCCCCAAGAGTCAATTATTATGTAATAAAGGCAGGATGTGAACATAAGTCATCCTGGTTGTCAGACACCATATGCTATTGTACCTCTGCTCATTTAACATTTGTAAGAGTATATATTAAATATATGTTGTTTTACTTACACATGTGGACATATGAGATCTGAGTATAATATATTTAATATATTAAATGAATGGATTCTGTCATATTAAAGTAGGTATTTTGGAAGGTATTATTTCAATAGTAGCTCTGGATAAGAACAATAGGTGACATTTGTATGGCACTTTACAGATGACAAAGAATTTTTATATATTATGCATACTTTTGAGCCCACATAAAATGTATGCGTTTTAATCCCTTTTCATCCTCACAATAATCCTATGAGATATGCAATGGAAATAATGGTACATTTATATGTCATAGTGAAGTAATAGAATGATTCACTTAGAATCAGAAAGACTTTGGTTCAAATCTTACCTCTAACACTCACTAGCTATATAACCTTGTGCAAACCACTTAATCTTTCTTGACTTCAATTTTTCCATCTACAAAAATGGGATGATGATAGCAATCAAATTTAAAGGTTGTGAAAATCAAATGAGATACTGTATATGAGGTATTTTATTAACCTTAAATTCCTTTATACATGTTGGGAATTAGTGTTATTAATAGAACTAATACTAGGAGGAGGAGCAGGCAGTAGGGCTGTACAATAATATCCAACATTGGAGTTGGAATCAGGAAAACCCAAGTTTGTATCTGGCTATAAGGCAAGTTACTTGAATACTGTTTGCCTCTATTTCCTCATTTGTAATACGGAGAAAATAATATTACCTACCTCTCAGAGTTGTCATAAAGCGAAAATGAGAAATTTCCATAGGACTTTGCAAGCCTTAAAGCACTTGCTACTCCTGATATTTAATTTGTCATGATATTTAAAAATCCATAAGAGTCAGAATGCTCTGTATAAGATATTGATTAATTTATAGTCATTTCAGAAACAAAAAATAGTCAACAACAGCCAACCATTATGTGTCAGATATATAGTCATAGTAGTAATAGTAATAGTAGTAGTTGTAATGGGACAGTAGTAGTAGTGGTAGTAGAAGTGGTAGTGGTAATAGTAGTAGTAGAAATAGTATTATTAATTTTACCCCCTTTTTAATAGAAAATAGTAACTTCATCCAGTTCATGTGGGTATTAAATGAGATAATATATTTAAAATGTATTATAAAAGTAGATATATTTTTACAAATGTTTCAAAAATGTTATGTAATTTGTTCCAGAACATTTAATTGTCAAATGGCAGAATCAGAACTTGAACTCAGCCCTTCCAACTATAAATCCAATTGCATCTTTTCCCCCATTTTCCTGTTACCAGTATTTAAACATTTCTTGAACACTTCATTTAAAATTACTTTCAAGGGGACAGCTAGGTGGCATAGTGGATAAAGCACTGGCCTTGGAGTCAGGAGTACCTGGGTTCAAATCCGGTTTCAGACACTTAAAAAATTACCTAGCTGTGTGGCTTTGGGCAAGCCACTTAACCCCATTTGCCTTGCAAAAAAAACCTAAAAAAATTACTTTCAAAGAAAGTTCTATTTCTTTGTCAGCCAAAGCCAAGATTTGGTTGCTTGAAACATTCAAAATTATTTGGTACCATATCTTGTAAGTAAGTTTTTAAAATCCAAATGAAGCACTTTTATTTAGGTAAAACATTAGTTCTCTGGTTTCCTGAACCTACTGTAAAGACACTTCTAACAAAAGAGAATTCTGAAATGTCTCATTATTAGCAAAGGTGCATAGTCCCCATGAAAGATAGCTTTGAAGAAAAATAAAATGTAACATTAAAGTTCTTGTAAGTAAACTTTGGGGTAAATAAGCATAGTAGAATAGAGAAAACAAAGGACTTAAAACAGTGCCTCAGACCTTCTTTAAATTAAACCTCTTATTTGGCAGGTGCAATTGAGATTCAAAATCCTTATCCTAAACAGAGTTTATATTTTAACATTCTGCACTGAAACTAGAACACCCAGTTTGAATGCCTTTTGTACTTTCTGTAAAACTCTGTTCAAGTCATTCTCCCTCCTTAGGTTCATTATCCTCATCTTTAAAATGAGTGAGTTAGAATAGATCTTTTCTATGACCCCTTTCAGAGCCAGCATTTGTGATTCTATGGCTTGGGGCTTTGCTTTTTCTCTATACTTTCTCTTCCTTGACAACTTTATCCATTGCTTGGCTTCAATGATTACTTCCACTCAGGTGCCTCCCAAATCTATCTCTTCAAGTTTGACCTCTCCTCTAAGGTCTAGCCTGCATTTAAGCTACTACTGAATATATCTACCTCAAAGTCCTAACTTGACTTAAATCTCAATATATTCCCAAACTGAACTCATCACGTTCTCTTCCAAACTAGTCATCACTTTTAATATCCCTATTTTTTGATTGATGGTATGATCCTTAATCAAGTCACTCAGACACAAAACCTTTAAACCAGTTTTCAATCTTGCCTTTCCTTCACCAGGCATGTCCAATCAATTACCAAGTCATGCTGATTCTAATGCTATACTATCTTTTTTTTAATCTGTGTCCTTATTTGTCCATCATTCTAGATGACTAAGTAGTTAGAACACTAGACCCAGAGTCAGGAATTCCAGAGTTTATATCCTGCTTCATACACTTACAATGTGAACCTGGGAAAGTTGCTTTACCGGTTTGCTTTATTTTTCTTCTTCTTCCAAAAGAGGTTAATAATAGCACCTTTCTTAGAGAGTCATGAAGATCAAATGAGACAATATTTGTAAAATGCTTAGCAATAGCACATGTAAGTGCTATTTAAATGATTATTCCCTTTTCAATTCAATAATACTCACTAAGATCCTAATTAATTCTTTCTAGTGACTGTAAGAGCTTCCCAAATGGTGTCCTTATCTCTAATATCTCTTTTCCCTAAATCATTGGGCTTCCTTAAGTACATATGTGATCACATCATTTCCATTATTCTAAGGTTAATATTTAATAATCTGGTACCCTACATAATCTAGCACCAACCTATTATTACAGCTTTATGTCATGTTATCCTCCATAAGTCACCAATTGGATTATTTGCCAGTCCATCTTATCGTATGTGATTTGATAACCCCCAAAACCAGTATAATCTTGGTTTGCATTCATAGAAGCATGACTTCCTGAAGAAAGGATACTATAGTCTCCGAACCCTCTGTTATAAATAAAGCATATCATGTGAATAATAATAATAATAAATAATAATAATAACTAGCATTTATATAGAGTCTATTAAATGTTCCAGGAACTGGACTGATTTACAAATATTATCTCATTTGATCTAAATGATTAACCTATGAGATAGGAACTATTATTAATCTCATTTGTGATTGAGAAAAATAAGGTGAATAGAACTTGTGACGTGCACAGTCTCACAAAACTTGTCACCATCTGAATCTGAATTTGAACTCAGGTTTTCCTGACTCTTGTTCCAGTATTCTGTTGACCTCACCATTTAGCTATGCATTCAGTTTGGGGTACCAAGGTTAAGGAAGAATAGAAGGAAGTGGATGAAAATGATGAAGAGACTCAAAGACATTATATACAAGGATCAAGTGAACATATCATGGATATTTAGCTTGAAAGGAAATGATAACAATCCTCCAATATGCAAAAAGACTATAATATGGAAATGGGATTGGATCTCTTTTATTTTGTCTCAAAAGGTGGAGCAAAGAGCAAGAGAGAAAAGTGGAGAGGATTTAGGTTCCATGCAAGGAAAAAACTTTCTAAAAATTAAAACTGTTCTAAAGAAGAAATGAGCAACTAGGTACACAGAGAATGAAATGCTGGGTCTGGAGACAGTAAGACTCATCATTTATGGGTTTAAATCCAGCCTCAGACACAAACTAGCTATGTGACCCTGGGCAAATCCCTTAACCTTGTTTGTCTCAGTTTCCTCATCTGTAAAATGACCTAGAGAAAGAAATATCAAACTATTCCAGTATTTCTGCCAAGTAAACCCCAAATGGAGTCAGGGGAGTTGGACATGATTGAAAAACAACTTAACAACAGTGACTACAAAAAAGGGAGATTGACTGTTTCAGCAGACGTGAGTTTCCTATGAGAAGATCTCTTTTGGAGTTGGGTGTAATAACCATTTGTGGATTTTGAAGAAGGGTGTTCTCTTTTTCTATGATTCCATCTTTTAATAAATAAATCTTTTAGTTTAGTTTTAGTACTTAGATTTAATACATGGAATTATCTAAGCTTTAAGCCATGTTATATAGACTACTACCAAAAAGACACTTCTATGAAGATTTCCATTGTCTTCTAAATCCAAAGTGATATCTCTGATCGCAAACTCAAAAAAGACAATTTGTATTAAAAAAAAAATCTGACAGGGAAGCTAGGTGGTGTGATGGATAGAGCACTGGCCCTGGAGTCAGGAGGACCTTAGTTCAAAACTAGTCTCAGACACTTAATAATTGCATAGCTGTGTGATCTTGGGTAAGTCACTTAACCCCATTGCCTTAAATAAATATTTTTTAAATGTGATTTTGACAGGCCTCTTAACCTCGAAACAATTTAGGCTAGTCTCCATGACTAAGAGGTGCAGCTGCATTAGTAGGAGGAGTTTCTTCTCCAGAAATTCTCTATATTAGCAAAATCAGTCAGTCATCTAGTCATTCCTTATTCCTATCCACTTAATAGATTATAAACCCCATGTGAGCTCAGGGACTAAACCAGTGTAAAGCATAGCATTCTACACATAGTAGGGTGCTTAACAAACTATTTCTTAAATTGAATATAAAGGTATAAACTGTATGTTTAGTTTCATCTGCACACTCTACTCAGGTATTTATTTTTGGTCATTAATTTTTATAAATTTTATTTATTTTTTAAATTTTTTATTTCTCTCCAAATATTATTCAAAAATAAATCTAAAAAGCAAAAACTAATTGGAGGTTGATTGCTTAAAACTAGCTATTGCTTTTGGTACCCTCATTTTCATGCTTTTTACTCCCTGTGTGAATTATTCAGAGCTATATTAATGAGATAACAGATGATCTGTATTTGACAGGTGTAAATAGATCAGGAAGACTGCATAACATGACTTCCCTATAGAGTGAATCATGTGTCTTAGAATTGAGAAATCTTTTTTTTTTGTCTGTTCAAATCTCCCTGCTTCATTGAAATCTATTGTTCAACAATGTACCTGCCCTGAACATGTGATCAAAGTCTATTATTCTTTTACCCATAGCAGCTGTCTCTTAGCCTTGGTATCTAGGCATTGAGGAGTTGGGACACATTATTCTAACCCTTCTTTACCCAATAGGGCCCAGGAAATGACTGAACTGCACCACTGAGAAGATTTCCACAAAGTGCCTACTATTACTATAATAAAACTCCTGATGACCTCCTTTTCACCCCCTATAAGGAGAGAGTAGGGAAGAATAGGGCAGCAATTAGTTTCTCTTTATGTAGCTAATACTAGGTAGAAAAAAAAGACATCCTATTAGTTTCTCTGTGTTTGTAATTTACAGTAAATCCTTTTGGATTCATTTTTTAATTATGAGCCTTTCAGGCACAGTGGAAATTTATGTGCCAAGGCATCTGTTCTGTATGACAAGAATCTGCAGCCTTCACCAGTCATATTCCCTCTAGAGATACTTGCTGCCAGCCAGGGAAGCTCGAGGATGCACCATTTAGGATGACCCTGCATTAGAAGTGTATAATTGCTCCCATTTCAGAAGTTTACACTCCAGAAGGATACGTTGAAGAAGTGGTAGTTTTTTTTTTTTAATAGTCCTGGTGGTTTGTCTTTGAAGATGATGAGAAGAGAGGTTTTTAACTGAAGGAGTAAAAATAAAAATAAAAAAAAAATGAAGATAGGACACTATCTTTTGGGTTGTGGATTTGGCTAGGCAAGTCCAAGATAAAAAGGGTCCAAGTTGGCAGTTTATATGTTGTGATAGTCTTGCAGCTTATACAAGAGGAAACTGAGTGGATTATGATCCTCCTCCCTTTGCTTCTAAGTTTGAATGTTAGAAATTGTTCAATAGTCTAAATGAATCTGTCAATATATGTGGACATACACAAAATACACATTCTATAATTTATTGCATTCAAAAAGATTCCTTAACCCCTAAGAGAATCAAGAATTTTGCTTTCTGATTATTTAAGAGATAAAGTTTAGGAACTGCCAGATTGTGTCCTTTATCATGAATGTTTTTCACTTTGATATCAGCAACCAAACTTTATCCACTAGGAAGTTCTGTGGTGGAGTTAGTTGACAACTTGTTTAGATTTATACATGAATTTGACGGCACCATAACTATAGAGCTAGAATTGGGTTTTAAAAATGTGAGTAACTTGCTTGAGGTTACAAAGATAGCTAGATCTGGATTTGAACCCAAGTCTTCTGACTTCAAATAATGTGATTTTTTTCCCCTTCTGAATCATATTGAATTTTCTTAAGATTCCCTTTGGTCTCTTGACATTTATAAATAGCTTATTCCTTATGATTACATAGAAATACATAAACTGCCAACCTGGACACTTTATTTTGACTGTCTCTGACTTGGATATCTACAGCAACATATTTTCCAGCTCAAGCCTCAGTGGGGCTAGGTGGCAACTCTCTTAGATTATTCTGTGGATTTGGCCAGTAGCTGGATTGGATTTCATTCAGGATCTGTGTTTGGGGGAATCTCAAAAGATGAACAGAAAAATGTTGGAACTCCCGAGTGTGGTGCCTGGGCACATGTGGGCTATGAGAACAATAAAGTGACAATGGTATCCGACAGGTATAATTCCATTTCCCACAGATGACTGTGCACTGCAGGCCAGTTATAATTCCTTCCATTGCTGTTTCTTCTTAGTGACAAAGTCCTCTTTGAGTTTTCTAGGCTTAGGAGCTTTTCCAGCTCATTAGACACTTGTGCGGAGAGAGCCTGCTGGGGATTCTCTCAGCGCCTTCCAAGCTTAGATGTGCCATCTCGGCAGAGAAAGAGGAGAACATGGTGGGAGGGGAGTTGGAGAAGGAATTTGATGAATTGGAGGCTTATGTAAACCATGCTGAGTTTAGGGTTTTGACCAGGGCATTGGAAATTGTACATATTCTTTGACCTCTGTATATCATTCCCAAGTTATTCTTAATGTAATTTGTCCTTTCATCTCCTTACATGGTACTTGTTATTTCTTGATATTAAAGTTGTAGTTGCCCATTGTGCTTCTTTGAGGACCCAGTTATTGATATATCCATTGTAAGAAAGGGGATGCCATAGAAATAGTTCATATTTTTGCATATCTACTATGTGTCCAACATAGCTTGGAACCAATCCTAGATATTAAAAACATTTCTAATCATGATATTCAAGGCTTTCCACAATCTAACTCAACTAGCCCCCCCCAGTCTTATTTCAATCAACATACTTCATGTTTTCTGTTTTTCTAGTCACATTGAACCCTTTTCCTCACATTCTTCTGTCTTATTCTTTTCTATCTCAATGACTTTGTTCACACTTTTCTCCCTGCTTAAAATGCATTTTCTACCAACATCTCAGTTTTTTTGCTTGCTTTTAAAGGCTCTTCCTGCCTTCTATGTCTATATCACCTACTCCATGAAGTCTTCCATGACATCCTCATCTCCATGAGGAAGTTATTGCCTTCTTTTCCCTATTCTTATAGCAAATTGCCTCACTCTACCCTTTGTACTGATCTCTCCTTTGTGTCATTAATTCTGTGACTAACAGATTATATTCTCCTTAGAATAAATGCTTTATTTATTTATCTCTTTATTTCTTGAGCCTTAGTAGTATCTTGCACACTATAGTCACTCAATAAATATTTTCAACCTCATTACTGCAGACAGGTCTATAAGGCTTAAAGTTACAGCTAGTGTTTTGATTTTTTTAATTCTTTTTTTTGTCTACAGAATTTAATGCAATTCCTGGGATATAGTAAGCACTAAATAAATCCTGGTTGACTATCTGAATATCTTGTGGTCCCTTCAAATTCTCTACATCGCTGAACTTAACACTATTGGTAGAAAAAAATTCTCATACTAGGGAGTATTTTACACTGCTAATAATATCACAGGTGTAAGTATAAATAATTGAATGGATAAATAAATAAATAATATTTGACAAATTTTCACATTCAAAAGTAGTTGAGGTCACAAGGACTATAGTAAAGACTCTAGATGATTCTTTTATTATGTCTTAGAGGACTTAGTTTATCTATGGAATGCAGAACAGTTATTTCACAAGGCTAAGTAAATCTCCTTAATTTTCCTGAGTGTCACATTACCATGCATTATTTCTCTACACAGTATTATAACCTAATGCAATCTGCTTCTTTATGGCTCTTTTACTGTAACTATTCCAAAGTGGACAGAATATTCTTCCTCCAAGTCCTTTCTTTAGCTATGCAGATGAACCATAGAAAATAGATATAATATATAGATAAATGGATATTTGTAAGTATTTCACATTGTGGTGTGGATTTTCCCCAATTTTTAGTGTCACATTGTGACAAGGAATAGAATAATGCTTGACATAATATTGGAAAAATATTTTAGAGAACTGATGAACCAAAACCAAGGACTAGAGGACTTGAATTCTAAGTATTATTGGTCTATTGCAGATCAGAGTATTGTTAAATTATTATAGCACAATTTAAATCTTATCATTATCAACCATATTGTGTAGAGATAAGTGACCACTATTGGAAGAATAGGTTACAAATTTTATGGCAAATGCACATAATCTTGGAGATTTCTTATGCCATCAAATATCAAAGAGCTTCAGAAATGTTGATTGTAAGTGTAATATATAAAACCAGAAGTTTTTAACGATGAAATATTGGAAATTGGGGATGAAGAATGACCTGGGTGAAAGAGATATTAGCATAGGGAATTAAGAAAATAAAATCAATACCACCTGACATCATACTCTGCATACAATGGGAACTCTATAAATATTTATATTTTACATATCATGAACACCTGTAGCTCCTAAAAAGATAGATCTATGTCTTGTTATGAAAGTCTTAGAATATTCAAGCATATACATTTGATGAGTTTTGAAAAAATTAGTATCATGATAACAATACTGTCTTATAGTTATTCTTTACAAGTATTGCTTTCCTCTGAAATTTTTAAATTTGTTTTGTTAACCTTTTTTTTTAAAACACATGATTCTCATTTCCCAATAACCCCTATTTTTGGAAATCTATCCTGTAACAAGGAAAAAGCCAACTGACATTTCAACCATTTCTGATTGCATATGTAGCTTATATGCCACATAAGTATTTCTCTACTTATCTATAAAGAGGAGGAACTTAGATTTCTTCATTAGTTCTTTTTTTTAGGTGTTTTTTTTTGCAAGGCAAATGGGGTTAAGTGGCTTGCCCAAGGCCACACAGCTAGGTAATTATTAAGTGTCTGAGACCAGATTTGAATCCGGGTACTCCTGACTCCAAGGCCGGTGCTTTATCCACTATGCCACCTAGCCGCCCCATTCTTCATTAGTTCTTTAGCATCAAAATTGGCCATTCATTATTTTCATCTGAGTTCTGATGTCTTTTAGTGATAATGTTCTTTATATTATTGTAGTTTTTGTGTATTGTTCTCTTTGTAGTTTTCTTCATTTTGCATCACAATGCAACTATTCCCAAGTTTTTCTGAATTCCTCATATTTGTCATTTCTCATAGTACAATTATATTCTATTTATAGACTACAATTTGACTAGTCATTTTTTAAATAATTGGCACATATTTTGTTTCCAGGTTTTATTTCTACCATGAAAAGTGCTACTAAGAGTATTTTGGTGTATATATAGAATGCTGACTTTTATTTTTGACCTCTTTATGGTAGATTTCCAGTAGTGGTAACACTGGGTTGAAAGTCAAGCTTATTATTTTTTTTCAAATAATTCCAAATTATTCTCCCCACAAATTAGACAAATTTACTACTCTACTAATAGCATATTGGTGTGCCTATCTTACCACAGCCCTTCCAACATCAACTAATTTCATCTTTTATCAGTTTTGCTAATTTTTGGTAATGAAGTACCTTCTATGAAAATATTTTACAAAAAATAAGCATGTTTTATCAGTTAGCTCTGCTCAAGTTAGTCACATCTAAAGTTTCAAGCATGGATAGTGGATTTTACTGACGTAAAAATACCTGTTAACCTGTTACCATAATATTTAGTTATGGTTCCTTTTGCATAGTGAATAGCAAAAGATTCAAATATAAATTTTTAAGGTAGTTCAATCTGTGCAGTAGGAAACAGGACAAACCTCAGGTACTTTGAAGTATATTCTGTCCCTGGGATGACATAACATCATTGGTTCAATGTAGTATGTCATTGACCTATAGCTTACACTGCTTCGGTCGTTACTGCAGAGTTAGTGTTCAGTGCAGCCATGCAAGAAATAACACATTGACTCCCTGTAGCTAAAGATGATGAATTTTATATGCCTGGCTGTATTTAGAGGGCATGGAGGCTCAGGATATTGATAGGGGAATTCATTAGCCACCCACTCGGAGGAATCATAAGCTTAGATCCTAGTGCTGCCACTATTCCTGCTAAGGTGAGTTACTGCTTTTGTGAGAGATGGCAAAGGAAAGTGTAGGACTATATTAGCCTCAAAGATAAACTTGACAGCTAGTCCAGTAACTTCCCAGTCTGAGGATGACACTTTTGGAACCAGGAGACACTTAAAGTCATTTAGGCAAACTTACCTTAATCCATCAGAGAGTGCTGCCCCCTACACCAGTCAGCCCATACTCATAATTATAGGAAATGGCTGTCATTAAGGTTTCATTCTATTCCTAGCACTGTCACCTGTGACCATAGTCCCTATTTTGTTATTCAGTTTATTTTTGTTCTCACCATGTGCACAATGGAAGAAGTGGTCATGTGTTACTGTCTGACAATGGATGGGACTGATGCTCAATCTTTCAGATATCTTCTAAGTAATTAATATTATAATAGAGTAGCATAGCTACTTTTGTTACCTATTACTTTCACTGTGTGCAGTCTTTTGCCTTTCTGAATAATGCTAACACAATCTCATGTTTTTTTTTTCTTTTGGAATTCTAACAAGTTGGTCCCTGAGTTTTGGGGTGGCCATACAAAGGGATAATCAATGTAAGGGACGATGCTTCCTGGAATGGGAGAATGAGAGTCCTGTTGTACTTAGATCTCATATGAAATACTTTGTTTAGTTCTGGGGAATAGTTTTAGAATGATGTTGATGAGCTAGGTTGTTCAGAGGAGAGCAAACAGGATACTAAAGAATCTTGAAGTGATGTCTTGTGATGATCAGTCCAAATTCCTGGGGATGTTTAACTTGTAGAGGATGGGATTTCTTTTGTGGAAATCATTTTAAAATAGGAAAATAGGGTTAACAATTTTCCAGAGATACTTAACACTGTTCTTTGGAAACAAACAGAAATATGTGTGTCTGTAAAAATTTTTAGGACTCAATATGAATTTGGTTGAGTTCAATTTTGACTTAGATCTCCTTTAAATCTGCTTCCATGTTTTATTTAGACATCAATTCTACTTTGTTCCTAAAAAGTTGCTATCACCGATATTACTAAGTTCACTGTGTGATAGTATATAATAGAGGGAGTAGATTTATTCTTTGTTACTTCTAAGGAGAGATTCAGGAACAATATAGAAAAACTGTTGAGACAAATTTAGACTTTAGTTCTGGAAAAATTCCCATTGGTTAGAGCTGTCCAGAAGTGGAATGCCCTGCTTCAAACAGTGGTGAGTTCTTGCTCCTTGAACATCTTCAATGAGAAACTGAATGATCAATATGTTTTTTGGTGTGAGTTAGACTACAAGTCACTTGAATTCCTTCCAAGATTAAAACCATGTAATGTCATGATTCTGTAACAATTGTTGAGGAACCACAAAGTTGAAGGAATGACACTTGAATTTGATAAGTGGATGATGGGACATCAGAGCAGATCCCTAAAGCAGGTATTTTTTAGACTATGAGATACCTTCAAATTTTCTCACCACCTCCCCATCAGGCATGTAGCTTTTGGGATAATACTTTCTTTCCTTCCCACGCTAGAACTCAAATTTGAGGGGGTTAGGAGAGAGTGATCAGTGTATAATTTGAAGTGATACTACCATTTAAAGAAGAATAAAACACTATTAAGATACAAAAGGAAAAATATGGGACTAGAAGTCAAAAAAAACTTGGCCTCTAGTGTCCTTTTTTAATTTTATATCTAACATAAAATGATAATCATGTATCCTGTGGTACAACTGTATCATTAGCTTGCTAGATGATCTCAGGTAAGCCCCTTAACATTTCTGTGCTTCAGTTTCATTGACTAATAAATTGTGAAAAGCCAGGTCTCGTTTTTGATAGCTCTACTTCCATGTGTAGATTAGGAAATTTAAGTCAAAAGAGATAAAGTAACTTTGCTACAGATTATATAAATTAAGAAAAAAATAAGCATGTATTAAATACCTACTATGTACCAAACCCGAAGTGCTTTTAAAAAATCCAAAACAAATAATCATTTGATCCTCACAACATCTCTGGAGATAAGTGCTATGGTAATCCTCATTTTACAGTTGAGGAAACTGAGGCAGACAGAGATTAAGTTATGCCCAGGGTCATATAGCCAGGGTCATATAGCTCATAAAGCATTTGAATTTAGATCTTCCTGAATCCAGGTCAAATATTCAATGCACTTTCCTAGGTCATTCACATTATCATTTTATCTTTAATATATGAGGAGGCTTTCTATTTTTTTCCTGCTATAAAGTTCCAAGATTCTAACTCCTCTGGTGCTGGATTATCTCTTTGGGCTATACTTAGTTGAGCAGGACTCTTTTTAGCTTTTTGCCAGTGATCACAGTTCCATGAAGCATGAGATTTGATTATCCTTATCATTATCTTAGCTTGGATAGCTGTGTATGTTATTAGTGGTCATAAAATTATCTAGCGCTTTCATAAATGCACACTACCATATTTATAGGAGTGACCTCTTTGGATAATAAACTCTACAGGTTAGCTGTATACAGCACAGAGAAGCATTTCTTTAACTGCTGGCACAATTTCTCATACAGCCCAGTCTATCTTGTTTTGTTTTGGGTGATAGTTTTTATGTGAGGAAATGAAGAATTGTCCCCCCCCACTATCAAGATAATGATTAATTGTGTGCTGTACATATTGCTTTGGATATTACCCCCCTTTTGTGATCTTCTTAGATATGGTAAACTTATTAGAATATCAGTGATAGCAACTTTCCAGGAACAAAGTACAATTGATAAACCTAAATAAAACTTGAAGCAGATTTAAAAGAGATAGAAGTCAAAATTGAACTCTACCAAATTTATATTGAATCATAAAAATCTTTACAGGCTTACATATTCCTGTTTGCATCCTAAGAACAGTGCTGAGTATCTCTGGAAAACTGTTAACCCTATTTTCCGATTTCATATAGTTTCCACGAAGGAAATCTACTATAATTCCTTATGGCATTGTGATTCCAGTGATAGAGATCATATGCCTTTACTTGAATGAACCTTTTTCAGGTTGTTCTCTAAAATTGGAGACTTAAATATAATTCTTACATTAAAATAATTCCAGCTCTTTTATCTTGGTATTTAAAGGACACATTGTCCACATTCTTGACTTTATAATGATTGTCCCCCAATTTTGGAATGCTGTTTCTTCTGATCTCTACCTATTAGCCTGGATTCCTTTAAGACAACTCAAACGTTCCTCCAGGATGGAGGAATTCTACCCTTCCTTATGATATTCCTTTTGAAGTAAATGAAAAACTCCCAAAAGATAGAATTTCTGGATGATTAATAATCAATTTATTAGTTAGACTAGCTGGTAATCAATAAATTGATAGTGGTTTCTTTTCATAACAAAACACCCCCCCCCCCCCCAGTAGAGATCCCGAGTGCTTTAAACCCCTTTCTGAAAGGGAATGTCAAGTTGAAAAAAATCAACCCTGACTGGAGAATGAAGGCTAAAAGTTTTTAGCTCCTCCTACTGTGAACATGGCTCCTAGAAAATGCTCATTGATTAATGAATTGATTCCAATGGTGTGGACCCTACCTTTTGTGACAAAGACCTTTACTTTTTGTGAGTTACTGTCGCAAACACCCACACACCCACACACACACACACACATTACTCACACATCATTTGGTGTTTAATCTTTTAGTGACTGTCCCAGCTAAATTTTACCAGACTTGTCCTTCAATAATTTATGGTGAGTTTATAGATAAACTTTATTGAAGCCTTTCAGGCCTGGTTAAGACCCAACACATCATGCACCCACTCCCAAGATAGCTTTGGAGCAAGCAGGGCTACCTCTGAAAAACATTGAGGCACTTTAATAAGATTTCAGTAGAGGACATGCTAGTGGGTGGGGGGAACCTTCAAATACAGGTGCTGGAGAACATAAAGTGAACCTGCAAAAGACAGTTTCAAATCTAAGCTGTCTGCAAGTGAACATCTAATTTTCTAAATTTCTACTATAAACCACACAAGATTAGTTTTTGCACTGCAGCACTTGAAATCTATCTTTCTTAGCTAAGTTTAACAGGCAATGCTAGGGTACAAGAAAAATTCAATTGCCCCCAAATATCCCCCTCCCATTTAATGAAATGGGGCATAGTTGTTCCAGTCACTTGTCCCAGATTGATATCTGAATCTTTGTCACTAAATATGATTAGTGTTTAATCATAGGGCATAGATTTAGAGCTAGAAGGGACCTTAGAGGTCCTTTAGTCTAATCTCTTCATTTTACAGACAAAGAAACAGGCTTAGAGAGAGAATGAGTGATGCTCAAGATTATTGTTAACAAGTAGGAGAGGCAAAATTTTAACCCGTCTTTCTCTCTCCAAGACCACTGTAGTATTTACTATTTCATATTGCTTCTTTGTCATCTACGCAACCTTTCACTTGCAAATAAAGAAAAAGAGGCCCAGAGAACTTATTTGTCTTCACTAACATCACATAAATATAGTGAATGGTAAAGTCAGGCTTCAGGAATTCTGATCTTCTTACTTCAGTCCTCTTTCCACTGCACCACATAACCTCCTCATCAATATATTAGAGATCCTTTTTGGTCTGCTTCTGAAATAGTGAAGCTTAAATCTAATAGTAGGGCTCATGGAGTTTGATATACCATAGAGATAATGGCAACTCCCTTTTAGTCAGTCAATGGGTAAATATTTATTAGATGCCTATTTTTGGTCCAAGAATTGTGCTTAATGCTAGGCAGGGGAGGAGAGAGAGACAGACAGAGAGGGAGAGAGAGACAGATGGGGGACAGAGAGAGAGACAGACAGACACAGAGAGAGAGAGACAGACGGAGACAGAGAGAGAGACAGACAGACACAGAGAGACAGACAGACACAGAGAGACAGACAGACAGAGAGACAGAGATAGACAGACACAGAGAGAGACAGAGACAGAGACAGACAGACACAGAGAGAGAGACAGACGGAGACAGAGAGAGAGACAGACAGACACAGAGAGACAGACAGACACAGAGAGACAGACAGACAGAGAGACAGAGATAGAGAGAGACAGAGACAGACAGACAGACAGAGAGAGAGAGAGAGAGAGAGAGAGAGACAAAGAGAGACAGACAGATAGAGAGAGAGACAGACAGGCAGAGAGACAGACACAGAGAAAAAGAGACAGACAGACAGACGGACAGAGAGAGAGAGACAGACAGAAAGAGAGAGAGAAGGAAGAAAAGAATTCACCTATTATTTTTCAAATGTAGTCATTTTAAAGAGGAAAGATAAAATCTCTCCAAAGGTCTAATAGCTAAAATAGACTATAGCACATGGCAGGAAATGTAAAATGCCACCCTTAACTGCAGGTAGGATGTAGGTGGGTGGAATGCAATTATCCAATTTAGAATTAGCCAGGGATAGCAGGGTTTAATACCCTACCTTTGTGAAAAGCAGCATGGATTCCATAATGAATACAAGCACTCAAGGCCTCTGGTCTTTGGGTCATTATTAAAAAGTAACAGGCTTATGCTTTTAGCTGCCTATTGCTGCTGCCAGTGTTGACTTACCTGTTGGCCAATGACTTCACTGAAAGCAATGTAGTTGGAATTCCTTGCTCAGCCCTGCTCCTTTTCTTAGAAATTTCTTTGACTACTGCCTAACTTTCATATGTATCCAACATCCACATTTTCACAAACCCTTAAATAACACACTAGTACAGCATAATATAATCAGTAACCACTGAGACAGATAAATGCCATTTACAGAACTGTTTGCTCCATTTTTTACTTAGATCTGCTTTTGTTCCCCAGTCCATATATTGACCTTGCTTTCTCTTGTATTTATTTTCATTTGTATAATAATAATATTTATCCTTCATTTTTTGAAGAAGACCACATCAGGGAGGTGATACCATGAGAAGCACATGAACCAGATTTGAGTGTGGAGGGGGATGTTCTGCTAGTCAACAAACCTCACTTTCTCCTTCAGAGTCATCTGGGTCTCATGGCCAGATATAAATCAGGATAACTGGAGATGGCCCTGGAAGTGAAGCAATCAGGGTTAAGTGATTTGTCCATGGTCACACAACTGGTAAATGTTTGAGGTCAAATTTGAAACCAGAACCTCCTGACCTGAGAGCCAGTATTCTACCCATTGAGCCATCTAGCAGCCCTTTACATTTAAAAGTTATATATATATACATACATATATATATATGTATGTATATATATACATATATATAAAATGCAATTTCCCATAATATGATGATGCTATAAAATATGATGTAATAATATATTGTATGTAATTAACACAATATATATTATTGATAACTTTTGTTTTTAAATAACCTACAAATCCAGATATCCTTTGTTTTTGTTGTTCAGTCAGATTCTTTGTGAATGCATTTGAAGTTTTCTCAGTAAAGATACTAGAGTGGTTTGTCATTTCCTATTCCAACTCATTTTACAGATCAGGAGACTGAGACAAACAGGGTTAAGAACTTCTGTGGGGATATAAACAGTTAATATGTATCTGAGGCTGGATTTGAACTCAAATCTTCCTGACTCCAGACCAGATATTCTATCCACTGAGTCACTTTAGTGCTCAACAACCTTTGTAATAGAATAACTAAAGAGAAAGGAAAAACTGCATTTCAGCAACAATGCCTAACATCCCTCAAGTCTGACATTATAGGTGATATTTTATACCCACAGACCCCCACCCCCCCATGTCTGCAAAAAAGGGAGGAAGATTTTGTATCTTTTTTCAAGATCATTCCCTGAGTAGATAATTTCTTCTTTATAGTTAACTAAATATTAAGAATAAACCAAATGATGTACCATGCTTTCTCTCATTTTTTCCAAATTGAGATGCCTTATTTAAGTTAGATTTCTGTAAATGTACAAGAAGAGTTATTACATAGCACTTATTTAAATGATAAAAACAATGCTCTGCATGTGTGTCAGATCCATAAGTTTCTTCAAAGGAGAGTGAAATTGAGGCAATTTGGTCCATCAGAAAGAGTATTGGTTCTGAAATCAACAGCCCTGGTTTTGAATCCCAACTCTGACATTTATTAGCTAGAAAAACTTAGGAAAGTCACTTACCTTCTCTGACCCTCAGCTCTTCTCTCTAAAATGGGAATAATACTATTTCACCAAAATATAACCTAACTTAAAAGGGTTATGGGGTGGGGGGAAGAATGTGAGTTATTATCATAATAATCTGAGGTCTCCAAAATATTTGCCTGGTTCATGACCTCATGGTTAATCTAGAACCCTTACCTTCTACTTTATTAGTGATATTGGCTGCTGACTTTTTCCTACTTCATGTTTGAAGTTTCCTCCTTCATGTTTGATAAGTCCTCCCTCTGAGGTAGCTACTTTCTAAGACAGCAATATCAATAAATAGAATTGTTTTCCCCTTGCTTTCTGTACATACTGTCTGAATTAGAATGTTTCAGTTCCTCTCTTAGGGAGTCTGCTCTCTGATGATAAAAAGAACGTTTTTACCCCCTGAAAATTTTTGCTTTAACATCCTTCTATTGCTACAGGCCATTGCTTCTAGCCATATAATCATCTGAGATAAATTTTTCTTCCCCTTTAATTATATTATTAGTTTGAAGATATTTATAAGATAAGATCATGTGCCTTGTTTACCACACTCACGCCCACAGACAGTCACACTTTTCTAAATTTTATAAATTTAGCACCTACTAAATGCTTTAATTTTAACTTGGATTACTTCTTTTGTTTCTCATTGTTGTTTGGTTTTTTGTTGTTGTTTTCTTCCTTCTGATATTTCATCATCTTTCCTAAACTGAGGAGATCAGAAATCATATCTGATAGTCTAGGCATCTCTGAGTTTTTCTGGTTGTACAGAATGAAATACAGAAAAGGTATTACTTTAAAATTTTCACACTAATTGCATTTTGAAGAAATAAACAAAATATCAAAATAGGATATTGTCAAGCTACTTTCTGATAATTTATATAGATTTTTGCCAGCATCCTGTTTAAAAATAATCCTTCTGAAAACTGAAGTAATAAACTGCTGTATTTTTGAGCACTAAAAAAAATAAAAACAACAAACAAAAATCCTATTTGATCTCCTGGCTTCTACTTAAAGTAATATCATCTCTGCATTCTTACTTTGAATATAGATTTTGTAGCAGGGACTTGTGCAGAAGTTATTTGAGTCCAAGTGATTTTAGTTGTTGATTGATAGTCTGTTTCTACAGTACCTTTCTAAGACATCAAGAATTTGAAAGCTTTGTGATGCTCTTTCTTTTAGGTCTTTGTGTAGAAATCAGCATTATATGTTTGGTTTAAGAAAAATAAAACCCAACACAAACCCCAGCTATGACATGTACTCTTTCAACATCCCTACAGGGAGAAGCAGGAAGGTCAGATGCAAAGCTTCTGATGCTGGTTATGTTTCATTGATTCAGTAAAAGACCTGCCCGGAAGTGTCTTTTGCATGAGGTTTTGGTTGCAAGCTCCAGTGAGTGTTATGAAAGAACAAAGATTTAGATTGGCCTGCAGGGGGAGGGGGAAAGATCTGCTCCAGTTCAAAAGTTGCCTTGCTCATCAGAATTGTCTAGTAGGAATCACAGACCTGTGGAACTAGAATGAACCATGGAGACCACTGGTCTAATTCCCTAATTAAACAGATGAGAAAACAGGACCAGAGAGGTTATGTAATTCAGTTTCATGGCTAATCTTGTTTCAGTCAGTCCTAAAACTTAATTCTTTTGATTCAATCCAGTGTGATATTTAAAATTAAAGCTGGAAAGGACCTTAGAAGTCACCTAATCTGTTTTGTTTTATTGATAAGGAAACAAATCCACAGAGGTTATGTATTAGTGCTTTTTTTTTAAATTCCCACAATGCCTGTCACAATTGAGGCCTTAATAAATGCTTATTGATTACTTACAATATAAAAAAGAAGCAAGGTACCATGGTAGATAGAGCATTAGACTTGGAATCTGGAAGACCCAAGTTCAAATTTGACCCCAGGCTTTTCTTAGCTGTATAATCCTGGACAAGTCACCCTTGCCTCAGTTTCCTCATATGCAAAATGGAAGTAATATAACTAACCACTTAGGATTTTAGGAAAACCAAGAAATCTGTAAAGCACTTTTCAAAGCTCCAATATACTGTATTAATGCTAGCTATTATCATTATTAATACATATTCAATTCCCATTTTGTTGGAAAGGAACCTTGATATGCAAGCTAAACATCAACAAAGCTTCTAATCTCCCTCATCATTTCTTAATTCCATATTTCTCAAAACATCTGTGACTTTTAGAAACAGAGATGAAGCATGGTGAAAGTATAAAGTTTATTTAGTCAACATTTATTAAGACACTTTACTAAGCAATGGAGATACAAAGAAAGGGGGAAAAAACTAGTCCCTGTCCTTAAGGAATTTACATTTTAATGGGAGAGATAATGTGCAAAAAAATTGGGTATGCAAGATATACAGTATAAATGGCAGATAATTTCAGACAGAATGTACTAACTTGGACTGAAGAGATATGGGAGATGGAGGGGCATGGAACTAGGAAATGCCTCCACAGAAGGTGAGACTTGAGCTGAGCTTTCAAGGGAAGGAAGGAGGCAACCTGGAAAGAAACACTTCATTTAAGGAATGATCATTTACCCCTTTCTGGATTCTTGACTGTGGAAGAATCTGTGTCACAACCTTAATTCTATATGTAGTCCCCTTCCCCCAGTCCCCTGGAGTGCTCATTTTTTCTCTAGCTTTCAGGAGCAAGGAGTGTTATTAAATGATAAGGGGACCTGCTTTCTGGTTTCATATTGTGAGAGACTGGGAAACAATACATGTTTTGACACATTAGACAGCATGTTAGCTCTGATTATAAGAGCTCCATATCAGAAAGGAAATCATATGACAGGACTGCTATGACTGGGAAGCCACAGTCCTTTAGGGAGGGAGGGGGAGGTTATTAATGGGCTTCATACCTTTGAGGACAGATCGCCATGTCTGCACGGATGAGATAATTGGAGATAAGTCACTTATCATAAACAAAGTATCCACACCTAAGGACTGGTAGTTACATCTGTGGTCCTCAGCAAGTCTCAGACTCGGAACAAGAGAAACCTGTAATAGTGATAGGAGATGCTTTGCTGCAGTTCACTATGTATCATCACCCTTTGGTACTTTGGCAGGCAATGTGGTATGGTGGAAAAGCTCAGATTAGGGAAGAGGGGTGATGGTGAGAAGATTTATGGTTGATTCACTGTTTAGCCACTAGCCAACTGTGTAATCCTGGGCAAATCATTTAAAATCTCAGAACCTAAATTTCCTCATCTCTGAAATGGGGAACACAATAACTGATCCTTGCTCACTTCATAGAATTACTGCAATGATCATTTTAAAGTGAAAAATGTAGATGCTAAATAAATGTAAGTTTGCTTTGTTGTTTAATACTTGCTTTTATGGTGGCCATGTGGTGTGGGAAAAAGATCAATGAATTTGGGATCTGACAACCTGGGATCAAATTCTCACTCTCCTACTTATTGACTATGTGAACATAGGCAAGATACTTCTCTGAACATGTTTCCTTATGTATCAAGTGATGCTGTGGACTAAAAGATCTTTTAGGGTTCCTTCCAATTTCAAATTTTATAATGCTGACAATAGAGTCAGTCCTGGATTCACAAACACTGGGATTCAAGATTAACCTCTGACTGTGTGAGCCTACATGAGTCTTTAACCTTTCAGTGTCCCTAGGCATCTCTTTAAGATAAATTAAAGAGCAAGTAGGAATGTGATTTGATAGAAGGGAGACCTTTCTCTGTGGGTGTTGGGGGTAGTAGAAGAGTTGTTACTTTCTAGAACAAATCTCTTTTAAAGCTTACATGAGCTTAATCATATCTCCAAGAGTCAACACACTTTTCTGAATTTCTCCTTACCTTTAGAATATAATGCATGACTTGACTTTTTTCAGGCTGTCTTCCTTGATTGATTCTATATTGAAAGTTCTTTCACCATGTTACCCATCTGCTCCTTTTTGCACTAATTGTCTCAGTTACTTTTAAAAGTAATTTTTAAGTCTTTTTATATCTCGTTTTCTGTATCTTTTACAGTACCCTAAACTCCAGGTATTCATCCCTATTGTTTCATTTGTATCCTTTCTGCTCTATCTTAGCATTAATTTTGATGATGAATATGTAGTTTTTGTATTTTTGTAACTTAACCTTAGATACTTACTTAGCTAGGTGACTATGACCATGACTGCCTTGAGTTTCAGTTTATATAATGGAAAAATATAAATATATATATAAATATAAATATATATATATGGTATAAAAATATAAATATAAAATATAATGTAATATAAATATAATATAAAATATAAATTAATATATAATGTAAAAATATGTAATATATAAAATGGAAATTTTACACTTATAATACTTACTAAAAACCATAGACTTATAGCAGGAAGGACTTCAGTGGCAGCAACCAACACTCACATTTTAAAGATGAGTAACCATAGACTTATAGCAGGAAGGACTTCAGTGGCAGCAACCAACACTCACATTTTAAAGATGAGTAAAATGAGGCTCAGAAAGGTCCCCCAGGAATTTTCTTGATTCAAAATCTACCATTCTAATTACCATTTTGCAAGGCTTTTATGAGGCTCAAATAAGAAAATGTATGTGTGTGTAAATATACATATACATATATAACATATATACTTTTAAATGGTGTAGCTATCACTTATAATCAATATTATTAATAAGCATAAAATTGGTTTTAAAATAATCTCATTTTTAATTCTCTTTTAAAATTTTTATGCTGAGGTAAAGGGAGAGAAATAGATGATGGGAGGGGAAGTGTCCACATACACATACACAAACATATACACACATGCACACACACATGCACATACACACAAAGAAAGCATCAACTTTAGCAGTAGTAAAGGGAATGTTAAAAAGCTGCTTCTAAGAGAAATTATATTTGTATATGGAGATTTATTTGTACTTTGCATTAATAGTGAAATGAAGCAGAAGATAAAATGAGCCTATGTCTCAGCTTCATGTTTAAAAATTAACCTTCATAAAAAGTATCTGTGACTTGAAACCTGGGTACAGACATTTTGTGAATTCAAATTATGTAAATTCAACTTTATATAAAAAATTCTGAAAGAAACCTGAGTGAGAAATCTAAAGGAGGATCTTATTGAGCTGCAAGCTACAAAGATTGCAGAAGAGAAGTGAGTTTCAGAACCCAGGATAAAAACAAGATTCAAAACAAAACAGTTTGCAGAAGTATTTCTTCATCTGGGTGAATTTTTTCTCATGTTGTAAAGATGGATCCAAATACTTCAAGACTTTTAAGGGTTGAGGTCTAATTCGGATTGCTATCTAGTCAAATATTTGTGGAGGGAAATGTCACTGTACTATCATTTCTTGACAACTTCATTAAAAAAAAAGTTGAAGGCTAGTTGCTATGGGTGAGAAAGGAGCAGCATACTACACATCTATGTTAACTTTATTTTACAATACCGTGTATGCTTTATTATTAATTTTGCCCTTCATTTCATAATTCTATTTAATAGTTTGGTAAAATATGTAATATGTCTGGATTTTAGGACATTTTATGCATGAAGGCATTATTTTGTGTATACCTTTGCTATATAGGCTAAGTGAAGTGGATGGGTAGGGGCAAATTCACATTATATAACATTAATTTATATAGAGGTTAGTGGAATTGTCCATTTATGTAAAACAAAAACATTCTTCATTTCTCATAACTTTATTTTCATTTTTTAATTTCTATTCCTACTATTCAAATGTTGCATTCTTTTCTAGATAGAGGAAATGACTTCTTGATGGGAAAGTGTAGTATTTTTCAGCTTGAGTAAATGTCAAGTTGAGTAACTCAAGACTGTCCCTAACCCTATTCTGTTTCTGTTCTATTTAATCAGTGACTTAAATGGATGTAAGCATGCCTGAATGAATGAATGAGCATTTCTTTAGAGTTTACAATTTATTTAGAATTTACATTCTTCTAAGCACTGGGAAGACAAAGTCAGTGAGAGGCAATGGTCATATGATATTTGTGGATGATGTAAATTGGGAGGGATAGCTGATAAACTGGATAAAAGAATCTATATAAAATACAATTTGATAATAAGGATAATAGGTCAAATTTTAATGAATTAAAATTTAACTGGTCATACATGTCATTCATTCAATAGTTGTCATCTATTGAAGAGACATTGGTAAGTTCAGGTATTCCAGAGTATTGTTATGATAGTGAAAGGATTTGAAACCATGTCTTGCAAATAAAAATATGTTGGAAACAAGGTTATATAGGCTGAAGAATGGGAGATTAGAGAGACATAGCTATCATCCTCAAATATTTAAAGAGTGGTCATGTCTAAGAGAGAAAATTATCTATAGTCTTCTTGGCTTGTTGGTTCAGGGTTTATGGGAAGGGGAAGTCTAGGGCCTTCAGGGAAATAGATTTAGTCCTGAGAGAAGGGAAAACCATGTAACATATGACTTTATTTAAAATTGGTTTGTTGCTGTTGTCCAGTGATTTCTATTGCGTCCTACTCTTCATAGCCCCAGTTGGATTTTTTTTTGATAAATATACTTGAATAGTTTGTTATTGCCTTGTCCAGCTAATTTTACAGATGAGGAAACTAAGGCAAACAGAATTAGATGACTTGTCCATGATCGCTAGTAAGTAACCAGATTTTAATTCAGGAAGATGATATTTTCTGACTCCAGACATAACATTCTATCCACTTTATCTTGCTGTTTCAAAATTGATAGGGTAGTCCTATAAAAAGCAAATATCCTATCCCTGGCACTTTTCAAGCAGAGACTGAATAACTCTTTGTCAGGAATGTTGACTGTATCTTTCTCCTGGACTATTATTTCAGGAAAGATTCCATTACCTAGGACCTAGAGGAGTAATCAACATCCTTCTTGTTTACCCGTGCTACTTTTAGAAATGTGTGCTGCTAATATTACTCAAACTTTCTTCTTCAAAGTTCAGACCTTCTGACTACACTATTCTTTCTCTGTTCTTGTTGTTGTCATCTTCTGGCCTTTATAGCATTCTTTCCTCTTTCCTGATTATTTCTGCAATTAAAAGATTCTAGTAGTCTTCAATGCCAAGTCTTCTTCCTTAAATCTCATTGAACTTCAATATCTTGTCAATGTCCCCATGGCATTTAACTGCATTTTCTTTTAGCCACTCACTGGAGTATTCACATCTTAGATCTCATCATCACTTTTAACTATTCTACCTCAAGGACCTTGAATTCTAAATCCTCTTCTATGCTCTTATTTTCCCCATATCTATTCTTAAATCTCTTGTAACCTTTGAATCCTCAGTTATTCTCTATTTCCTTAGTCAATAAATATTGTTCCATTCTCAATTTACTCCCTACTATTCATTCTTGTCAGTCATTTCATCAGTGGTTCCTTGACTTTTCAATTCCTTTCCTAATTGATATTCTTCAGATATATCCTTGATACCTCCAAACAATTAATAATTCCCACTGTACACATCTAGCCTTTTCAGAAAATTTTGAGCAACTGATGGCTATTTGAGGTAATTTGAGGCTGGGTTGTGCTATGTTATCTCAACTGGACTCACATTGTTGTATGATAATTATGTTTATCTTTTTATTACACCCCAAACTACAGCTATTTCAATCCTTTTCCCCAAATATACTTTCTCCATATTTTCAAGAGATGTTCTAAACTCCGACTTTACTAAGAATAATATTTAATGTGAACTTCATTCCTCTAAATCTTTGCTCAACTCTTCCCTTGGAGTTCAGTTTAAAACTAGACTCCTAATCTCTCTGAGCCACAATTTTCATTTCAGTAAAATGAAGAGAATGGACAAGATAAAATTCGCACGTCCCTTCTATTCTGGGGTCCTTGGCAAGGTTAGGCAGAGTTCTTGATTACATTGACTCCAATACTCTGCCCTTCTGACACCAAGCATTACCTTTTAAAATATATCTTCCACATCATCTTTCTCCAATAATTGCTTTCCTTTGGCCTAAAATAATGTTCATGCATTCCTTTTCTTAAAAGGAAAAAAAAAATGCTATCACCAACCTTCTTGAGCATTGTCGTATTTCAGTCTTTACTGCTAAAATTCTAGAAATATTTTCTAGATTGGCAGTATCAAACACATGGCCCACAGCATTGCTAAATGTGGCTTAAGTCAGATTAAAATTCAATTGGGGAATACTTACAAGATAAAATACAAAAAAAATAAAATAATATTAATATATTGGTTTTCAATCAATATGCAGCCCGTTAGGATCTTTATTTATGGTTTAATGACCCTGTTTCTTTGCATTTTACACATTGGTCTAGATTTTTCACTCACTCAGTTCCCAAACCTGTTAATCTTTCTTTCCTTCCTTCTATAACTCTCCTGAAAAAAGGCATCTCCAAAGTCACTAATGACTTAGTTATTGTTGGTTATCTTCTTTCTTGATGTTCTCTTCTCCCTTGGCTTTCTATAACCCTGTTCCCACTATTCTCCTTTTCCTATTATGTCTTTCTCTCTAGTTGGTTAATCTCCCCCAATTCCTTAAAGGTGAGAATGATTGGATCATGGGATCTAATATATAAGGATATGTAAGGGGCCCTAGGGCTTTTCTTGTCCAAACTTCTCATTTTGTAATCAGGGAGTTTGCCTTATGTGAAAAGTCTTTGCCTTAGCTTGCCTTATGTCACAAAAGTCATGGATATTTGCACTGGAAAATGAAATCAGGACCTATGATTCCAATTTCAGTCTTCTTTACAATGTACTCCAAGGCTATCTTTGGGTCTTCTCCCTTTCTGTACACTTTCCTTTAGAAATCTTATATACTTTTACAATTTTAGTTGACACACACACACACACAGACACATACACACACACACACACATATGTGTGTGTGTGCATATGTGTATATGTATAAACTTCCAAGTCTATGTATGTACTACAGACCTTTCTCCTTTGGTCAGTGTTTCCAACTAGCTGCTGGATTTTTCCACTTCTGTGTCTTTCTAGCACATTAAACTTATTCTACTCTAAAAGGTGGCATAATAGATGGTGTTCTGGGTTTGGAATCAGGTAAATCTGAAGTCATATTCTGTCTTTGACACTTACTAGCTATATGACTCTGAATGGACAAATCACTGAATTTATTCCTAACTTCTTGTTTCTTCATCTGTAAAATTAGAGGGTTGGATTCAGTGGTCTCAAGGACCTTACTTGCTCTCTAAATTTGTGGTCCTGCTATCTAAATTTAAAATGTCCTTCCTAAAATCTGCCCTTTCATTGTCAATGAGAATTAAACCTAGTTCAACTTTGACCCTCTTTCCAGCCTGTACCCACCCAATCCATAGTTATATCTAATTACCAAAGGCATTACTTTATGAATGTTATTGCATTTGATTCTCATATAACTCTGTGAGATAGGTACTATTTTTCTCATTTTATAGTTGAGGAAACAGAGGAAAAGAGAAGTTAAATGTCTAGGGGCACATATAGCTAGTAAGTAAATGAGACTTGGTCTGAATTCCAGTCTGATTCCAAGCCTAGCACTCTATCCATTAAACCTTCAAGTTGCCCACAAGTAAAAAGAAAGACAGCTCTTTCCCTTGAGGAGCTTATAATGTAGTAGGGTAAGGCATCATATAATGGAAAGCTGAGAAGAATAGAGCAGAAAAGAAGAGGTGCCTGCACTGGAAAATGCTGAAGAAAAATGTCAGGGAAATCAGTTGCTAAGTCCAGATAAGAATAAAAGTAAGAATCTGGCTTGAGTTTTGTTTTTGTTATTGAATTGTTTCAGTTGTATCTGATTCTCTATGACCTCATTTGGGGTTTTCTTGACAAAGATACAGGAGTGGTTTGCCATTTCCTTCTCCAGCTCAATTTATAGATGAGGAAAGTGAGGCAGGGTCATACCATTAGGAAGTGTCTGAGGTCAGATTTGCACTCCGGAAGATAAATCTTTCTGATTCCCAGCCTAATTCTCTATCCACTATTATCTTAAAAATAAAGTTGCTTGGGGAAGTTAGGTGGCTCACTGGCCCTGGAGTCAGGAGCACCTGAGTTCAAATCTGGCCTCAGACACCTAGCTGTATGGCCTTGGACAAACCACTTAACCCCATTTGCCTTGCATAAACCTAAAAAAATTAAAAAATTAAAAAATAAAGTTGCTGGAAGAAATTGGCCAATCAGAGGAATGTATTTAAGGGGCAGCTTGAACTTTTGGAGTAAGAAGGTTGCTGGGTAGAGTGATCTTCCAAAATAAAAAAGTTCATTGGTCACAAAAGTATTATAACTTTAGAAAGAAGTTGATAGGTGGGCACACTGGCAAAGAAAATGCCTTTTGATGTAGAAGTTATCATTGATAATCATAGTTTTCTTGGTAATAATGATGTTGCATTTTGTAAGGGAATAGATGTATTCAGGGTTCCTGGGACTGGTGATTTAGACTTCCCCAGATGAAATAAAAGAGAATTGGAGTTCCCACACTGTTACACTTAAGCTCAAATCCCTGGAAACTAAAACACTTTCAGTATAATTCTTGCCTATACATTAAAGGATAAATGTCTATGGCATTCAAAGGCTTTCAGAATTTGATTTCACCTTTACCCTCTAAACCTCTCTCTACTACTTACATTCATGTATTATCCAGTCAAACTGAACTGTTCACCATCTTCCATTCTCATCCTACTCTATCCCACCTCCTACTCATCCTGCACAATTACCTTGAGTGGAATCCAATTTGCTTTAACTCCAATTCAGATGCTACTTTCTAAATGAAGGAAATTTTTGTTGATTCTTCTCAACTGGAAGGAATTTTCTTAGGTTACTTATAACATTTTACCTTGACCTCTCCTTTGCCTTTACTACATTCTGCTTTTTTCATCTTTGTTATTTTTATACATACCTTATCTTCCCAGCTATGCTGTAAACACTTTAGAGTCAGAATTGTAATTCATTTTATTTGTGTATTTCCATCACTTAGCATGATGCCTCATGAATGAATTAACAAACCATGAATTTTAATGATTCTACACACATTGGCTAGGTATCTTTTTTCAAATGTCTTCTTATGCCTCAATTTCCTTTGTTGAAAACCATAGAACAACACCTATTTAGAGTTGGAAGGGTCCTCATACCTAGTGAAGGAATCATCCCTGGATCATCCTTGTCAAACAACTGATCAAAGTTTACTCAACTGTCTAACAATATGGAATTGACTGTGTTGCAGTGCAGTTTTTGGAAAATTGTCTAAGACATTCTTATGTTGAACCAAAAGCTTTCTTTCTTTAGTTTCTATCCATTGGTCTGTGCTGTCAACTGAAGTCACAGAGAATAAATCTTATTTCTGGGCACATGACAACCTTTTGCTTATTTAAAGACAACTATAATGTTCCCTACTCTTTTCTCCTTTAAGCTGGGTATCTCAGGTTCCATCAAGCATTCTTCACTCAATACAGTTTGAGATTTTTCACCAGTGAAAACTCATGGAAGCAATTGTGACTTACTTGTGCAAATACTAAGTCTTGTATAAGGTATCTCTGAACAACATTTTCCTTTTTCAGTAGGGATATGTGGCAGCTGCTGGATCATTGGTAGCTTGACCTTATCCTGATGTGTGAGTGTGTGTGACATGCTGGCATATGGTTAGTGAAGCAAGAATGGGAAATGATTTATGCAGTCCTGACAGGCAAAACAGGTATTTTTAGCTTTTCTCTGGCATTTGCTCACCATAGAAATGTGGGTCAGTTATTTTCTAAAGCTAGCTGCCCAAATTGATAACAGTAGAGCAAAGCCAAAAGGAACTTTCCCTACCTCCTCCACATAGTCCATTTCCCCCCTTCCAAATATCTTTTTTGTTCATTTCTCCTTCTCACAACAATCACCATAATTAAAGTAAGTATTCAGAAACATGAGCAACTAATCCCAAACAGATGGCATGTGGGTGAGTAGTCTGGGTAAGAAGGAAGAAGGTACTACTTCAGAGAAGAGATTGTAGGAAATCTACCTGAATCCGGCTTCCATTATATGGGAAACTACCAATGAAGTGGAATTAAATGTTACTTTGAAGTTTATTGGGATCAATCCAAAGATAATCTCTATTGATAAATTCTACAATATAAGAGATATGAATTTGAAAGAGAAAAAAAAGTGAAGTATTTCCTTATCAATGTTACATTTTTTCACTCTGGACAAAGGCAATTAGATATACTGAGCAATAGGAAAAATGATAAAGGAAGCCTCCTATAGAACCAAATGTTGCAGGAAAATCACAAGAATTTCTAGTCCAACTGCCTTATTTTGCAGTTTATGAAGATGCAAATAGGATGTGAGATTTAAATGCAGCCAATTGTTCTTTTCATATGCCACACAACCTCCCATTTCCAAATCACTACTCAGGTATTTCAGCTCCTATTGAAAGGCAAAACAGTTATGTTTTAGTGTTTTAGACATTAAGAAAAACAAACCTCTGCATTTCTGTATTAATCTGTACACTTATAGAATAATATATCCCCCTTCACATTTTTGAATTTATTTAATCAACATTTATATACAAGTATCTGACTTAGTCTTTTGGTGACTTCTCACAAAAAAGATGATACTATTCCATCCAATCTTTACTAGATAATCCAAATGATCAATGTATGATAAGGAAAAAATCAGATCAGCAATTCATTTGCTACATAGAAAAAGTCATGTTAGCAAATAAAGAGTGTGATTATGAAGAGAAATCCTTTGTCAAAGGACCACTGGAAATAATTTGCCTAATGAAGATCTGAGAGGGTTGAGTAAAGAGGAACTTTCTTTCTTGTAGGGTCCTCCTAGCATTAAGTGCAATGATTCGATGAGCTAAATATTCTGCTGATAACATGGCAACAAAACAGATGTCTATTGAATAGATAATATTCATTCAACCATTAAAAATGGTAATAGGTATAAGAAAAAAATTAAGAGGAACAGATAACTGCTGGTGTTAAGCTGTATCACTTTATTCAATAAGTATTAAGTATTAAGGAACTATTTATTCCATGAATAGTGCTAAACACTTTCAGGACCCCCTTGTCTATTTTTCCTCCCTTGAATAGCTCTAGATGACATTGAAAAATGGAGACATGTAAAATGCAAAATGGAATAAAGTGACCACTGGAAAACCTACAATTTTTTTTTTGGTAAAATAGGAGTTCAAGTATAAACTATAAAATCTAGGTCAGTATAATATGCTTCCTTTGCATATATCCCCTGCTTGTCCTTTGGGATATTTTTCCTTTATTTAGACTATTACTTTGATTGTATAAGAAAAACTGCTAAGGACCCAGAGGAGTAATATGTGTTTTAAGTGCAACTTAAATGACTTGTGACTGTAAACAGTAAAACATGTTTAGTAATGAAATTCCATGATGTAGATGATTGAAGATATAAAACAAATAAACAAAAAACCAGTCATATCATATACAGGAATTATTAAATCAACTCTTTCCAAATATGGTTTTCAGAACCAGTATGATTTCCAGTAACTCCTATTCTTTCCAATTCTTTGGTTTTTATTTCATTCATCAGCAACTCTAGATAAACTGAGAAGAAATTATATTTAATAGATACTGTCAAGTTCAAGAGTTGTTAAATTAGCTATAGATAGTTCATTGATAGTCTAGCAACAATAATTAAAAATTCCACAAAATGAATGCCAACAGCACAGACATCAATACATGTTGATACTGTCCTTCACTGCAAAATGTTTCTATAGAATAGGTGTATTTGGGAAAGGACAACCCATCTTTATCCTCCTTAATAGCAGAATATGTCAGAAGTGCCTAAAAATTGCCTTGTTTCTTTCCCTTCCCATTCTCTTCCAAAAAAGTTCATGTTGCAACACTTTATGGGGTATGAATGTTTCTCCACCATGTAATCAATTATATCATACCTTCAGGTAGAAAATTATAGTGCTTGTCCAGTATTTACTTTTTATTTGTTTCTTTTTTTGATATATTTAGTTATTACTGGTCAATAAAACTATTAAGAAAAAGTCAGAGACTCCTCTTCTAATTTGCAAATTCTAAGAACTCTTCAATCTGTGCACCTATTGGCAAAAACTAAATCAAACTATAAATTTCAACTGTCCAAATAAGTTGAACTAACCAACTTAAAAGGTAGTCCTCAGATCCCTGAGTTACTGCTGCTCATATTCTAAACTTACAATGAATAACTTTTTTTTTCTGTTTCAATAGTTTATGCTTCACTTATATTTAATCTGAATGACAAAATAAGCAAATGGCTAGCTACATGGTCACACTAACATGACCTACTGAAGATGTGGGTCAGAGGGAAAAAAAAACATTTGAATTAGTCAATATAATCCCTGCTGTGTCTTTTAGTGTGATTTAGAAGGGCATTCATTTTTAATGATAATGTACCTTCTGACTGGAGTATTATTTATGATTAAACAGAAAGCCTTATGGCTGTCATAAAGTATGTTGACTATTTACAGAGTAGTGAGACATCTCTAAAACAAACTTAATTAACAAATATCATGGTTTCATAGTTGAAAGGAGAGACACCAGAGGTCATCTACTCCAATGATTTTATAGGTTCAAGGAAGGAGGCCAAAGAAAAGTTAAATGACTTGTCATATTTACTTATGTATGTTATCTACCTCAAAGGAATGTAAACTCCTTGAAGGCAGGAATTGTTTCACTTTCATCTTTATATTACCAAAACCTATCACAGTATCTGGATTGTAAGTAGGTGCTTAATTAATTCCTTATCTTGATTAATTGCCCAAAGTCATGTATCTCAAATATCAGAGTACATATTACTTTTGTGTAGTATCACAGAATTAGATCTGGTTGGAACTTTTTTTTTAGGTTTTTTTTTTGCAAGGCAAATGGGGTTAAGTGGCTTGCCCAAGGCCACACAGCTAGGTAATTATTAAGTGTCTAAGACTTGACTTGAACCCAGGTACTCCTGACTCCAGGGCCAGTGCTTTATCCTCTGCGCCCCTCTTTGGAACTTTTAACCTTCATTTTACAGATGAGAAAATTGAGGTTCAGAGATTTAAATGATTTGTTTAAAGTTATGCAGAGAGTACATATAAGAATTACTATTTTGACCTAGGTCCTCTGGATCTAGAGTCAATATTTTCCTACTGTACCATGTTCTCTCTCATGTTCTCCATTTTTTTTATTTCTGGAAATTCTATTCTAAAAATGTACACACATACACATATATAAGTATATAAACATACTCATAAGTGTATGTGCAAAGTTAGAATATTAAATTCTATAAAGTTTCATTACATAATCTCATTTGCATCCTTTTTAAAGCACATGATACCTATGTCAGATATCCATTTTGATTGTATGTTCTGAATGAAGACAATCCAGAGCATCAATTGAACTTCTATTATGAACAAAAAAGATTTTCCCTCCTGACTGATATGCCAGTACAAAACAACTCAAAGAGATAGTGGACAGACTCAGTGGTTGGGTGCTGAGTGAGAAGAATGGACATTAATTCAGATGGTGACAAAGGGATTTTTGTGGGCTGGATTTTTGAATTCCAGAACTAAATGGATGATCCACTGGGAGGCAATGTCCAGACAGATCAATATTGTACAAAAAGATAATTGCTTTCCTTAGTGAATCCTAAGAAAGGGCTAAGACTTTAGGAAAATGAAGATTTCTTTCTTTCCTTTTTTTTTCTCCAGAAAAGTTAAATAATGTGTACAATAGATGACTCAAGGCAAGAGATTGTAAGCTGAGAGCATAAATGCAGTGTATTCATAAAGGATTTAAGATTTTTTTCAGAGATTCACTGTCCATGATCCTTGATTTTCCTTTGTTCAAAATAGTATACCATCTGTATATTCACCACACCAAGATGCCCTTCAAAAAGGTTCTTCCTGGGCATTTTTACCTCCCTTATGAGGGTTAGGGGAGTTGGATTTTATTTATGTGTGAAGACAGAGGAGAGGAAAGGGGGGAGAAGTCAACCATCCAGCAGGGCCACAGACTAAAGAGTCAGACAAAATTAAAAGGTGACTAAATAACAACAAAATCTTGCAACCTACCCAACCTAGCTATATGTATTTACCACAAAACTATGTTTTTTATTATAGTCTTGGAAACAGACTTGGCAGAATGAAATCAACATAATTTCAGATATTAGGGCTTTAATACAGAAATTTAAAAATAAAGATTATAATAATGATCCTTTATTTAGTGTTTTAAGGTTTGTGACAAACTTTGAAAATATTATATTTCATTCTCAAAACAATCATGGAGGTGCTATTACTACCTCCATTTTTTAAATGAATAAATGGAGGAAGATAGAGGTAAAGTAAAATGCCCATGGTCACATAGTATCTAAAGTCAGGTTTGAACTCATCTATCTGACTCTATGTCCAGCATTTTATCTATTGTACCATGACAGCTAATATTCTTTCATTTTAAAGCAATAAGTTGAAAAAAAATCCCAATGCCATTTTGTATTTTGCTCTGGTTTACAGTTTTTAATATGATGCATTTTAGTATCAAAAGGGGCCAAAAGACAATCATAGATATAGGTTCTTAGCTTGGAGTCCACAGATCTCCAGAGAGTCTGTGGAAAGATTTCAGGGGATTCATGAATTTGAAGCTTTTAATATTTTTGATAACCATAATTCAAAATAATGGATTTCCTTCATAATTCTACATATCTTATATATTCAAAAGTGCTATTCTGAGAAGAGGTCTATAGGTTTTATCAGACTGTCAAAAAATGTTAAGAAACCCTACTCTGAGATAAAAGACTATTGGACCCACTTTTGTGGAGTTGTCATTTAGGGAGTTTGGTAGCCATAAAATATATATACTCAATCAAAAAGTATTTGCTGTCTGCTACATTCCAGGTGAAATCAGTCAGATTATAATCTAACAATATTGTGTCTTAGGGGCTTTATTATTTTGGAGGAAAAAAATTTTCTTTACTTCTTATTTGTAAAAAAAAAAAAAAAGCAAACCCTTTCTCTCCCTATTCCACATTAGCTCATTCTTAGTAAGAGGTATATTAAATGACCATTTACACTTTTACTGAAATTTCTTCTATATAACTATTTTTTATAAGCTGTATGCCAAACACCAACATTTTGCCTGCTTTGTGAGATTAAAGGTGATTTCAGCCTTGAAGTCATGATTACAGACATGATCTATTTTTTCCCCAAGTCATTGCAACCTCAAAAAGTTGTTAAGAAGATAAGATTAATAATTGCAATCCTTCACTAACGGATTCAACATTCTTCATTAACCTCCTGTTTATCTGAGGAATGTCTATAGTTTTTGGGTCAGAGTGCTCCAAGGAGGCTATTGCTACACTGTCAAAATAGAAAACGACTTCCCAGAAACTCACAAACAGGTTATATATAGAGAGCAACAGAAGTGAAAGACCCATTTAATATCCATGGATAGATGGTGATTTCATTACACATGGTCTCTACTGAGCCATCTGGCTTTAATGTCCTAATGGAAACGTAGCATAAGAAGAAGGGTGCCAGTGAAAGAGAGCTTATATAAGAGAAAAATAAGCCAAATGGAAAAATGAGAATGCCATCATCATGTACAAGCATTTTAATTAAATGATTCCCTAAAAGGACACTTTTCCACTTCTACTACCTTCTTCCATCTATCCTCCCCATAATTAACTTTACTCCCAATACTTCAAGGTCCAAGAATTCAACCTATTTCTTGGCTATTAGATTCTTTTTTCATCTTTCAAAGAAACCGACTTTCTTTGCTAGTTATTGTGGATATAATTAATTAATATGGAAAGAGACTGATTAGATTTTTTTGTTTGATACACTTTGCTTTAAAAACAATAATAGCCCACCCCCCCATTGCAATCCATGACTTATACACTCACTCTCATACACACACACACACACACACACACACACACACACACAGAGAGAGATAAGTAAAAGAACAAAAAATACTAGATACAACTGATTTCATAATTTTTTGTCGTTGTACTATTTGTTTAAGTTAGGAGTGGGAAACCTCCAACCACAACCTTACACTATGATGGACCACATTGCTCTATTGATGTGGCCTACAGGTGGAACTCAAAATTCAATAAATCTAGGAGCTTTTTATCGATAAATCAATTAAATGTTTGACTAAATACAGCCTACAAATGATGTTCTAAATATCCAAATGACCTTTGCTAGAAAAAAAGTACCCCATCCCTGTTTTAAATAAAGCAAGAATATTTTAACTACTCAGTATTGTTCATTACATTTAGCAATGTCTATCCAGTCATTTAATGTTATCTTATGTTCATAATTATCACTGGTATATATGTTATACTCTTAAATAAACTTCTTCATTTTGCTTCATTTCATATCTTCTGAAGTCCCTGAATTAATATAAAATCATGTCATATATAGATTTATATCTGAAAAGGACCTCAGATAATTCTCCAAATTCTTTATTTCCTATGTTGTAATAATATTCCATTATATAAATATTATCCAGTTTGTTCATCCATTAGACATATGGCTTTTTTTCCAATTTTGTTCTTTTTAATAGTGTTCCTATGGATATTTTTTAAATGAACATGTTTTTCTTCCTGTCTACAAGTTAAAGAGTATGAGCAGTTTTGTAGTCTTAATTTATAATTCCTTCTTGGTTTTGAAAAATGGTAAAAACAATTTAGAGTACCACCAGCAGTGAATTAGTATACCTCTTTTTCCCCAGGCCCCACTAAAATTTAATTTTTCTCTCTTTTACTGTCTTTTCCAATTTGATGATTATTAAGTGATACCTGAGCTACTTTAATGTGATTTAAGTAATGTTCATTTTTTTTTTGAATTGGAAAAAAAAATGGAAGTAGGATAAAGGTCTAATAGCATAGAAATGGTTAAATAAGTTATTGTATATTACAATAATAGATTACAATATTGAAATTAAAGTGAATAGTTAGAGAAGTACAAAAAAAACTGGATAAAAGTTTATTTAAAAATTGAAGAAAATAACAAACAGGAAAAAAATACATATTAACCACTACTATATAGGAGGAAAAGTGAATGAGAAAAAATGGACAATTATGAACTATATAAAGTATTTATAATATTTTCCTTGTCCCAGAATATTTCACACCTTTCACCAACCTCCCGTCAATCCATAAAAAAAAGATCAAAATCAGAGGGAAACACCTATACAAAAAAAAAGAAAGAGAGAGAAAGAAGGAAGGAAAGAATGAAAGAGAAAAAAATATTTATTTGTTATAGCAAAGAATTAGGGAAAGTGGGTATCCATCAATTGGGAAATGGCTCAATAAATTTTGGTGTATGAAATTACTGACATTGGTAAGAAACTTGGGAGGCTTCATATGAATAACTGGAGAGAGAGAATGATTTATACAATAAATATAATAACAAAAAGAAAAATAGCTTTGAAAGATTATATAACTAATCAATGCAGTGAACAATCAGGATTTAAGAAAACTGTCCTCTGAATCTTGACAGAGATGTAATGAGTCAGACATGGACAACATATCAGTTTGATTTGTTTGAATATGTTTATTTGTTACAAAAGGGGACTTTTATTTGGCTGGGGGCATCATGTAGAAGAGAGATGCAAAAAGAAAGAAGAAAAAAAGTGCATCCATGGTGTATTTAAAATACACAGAAGAAAGAAGCAAGCTGGTCAGTTATATTGCTGCTGTATTAAATTTAATATATACTTAAAAATTCAAACCAAAAGTTTTTTTATATATTCAGAAGTTCATATGTGTTGAAATGAGTTATTTTGTTGAGGAAAGGAAAACAAGACAAAACAAACAAAAAGGAATGGATAAAGAATCCTAATAGAGATAAAGGGGGAGTCATTGAAATGTTATGATATTGTATGCTTTGAAATTAATTTAAATATAAATAGTTATTAAGCAAGTTTAATTAGTTGTATTGATATTCAATGTTAAGTTTATAATAAATCATCTAATTAAAAATCAAATGCACTAGGACTCACTAATGAGAAAGATAGAAGAAACAAAATGAAGAGAACTTGAGGTCATTGCCAAAGACATTATACTAAAAATAAAAAGCACGTGAAAAACAAGAACAGAAAATTATAGAGATTCTATAAAGGCAGGCACCCAGTACCTTATTGCTGATGGAGCTTGATCCAATTGATATAATAACAATTTTGAAATATGTAAAAAAACAACTAAATGGTTTGTTCCTTTTGAATCAATGATCCCATTATTGAAGATGTATGTACCTCCATAGAAGAGAATAGGGATTTTTTTGCCATAATAAAGAAATGCAAAATGGGTTCTAATCACTCAGACTTTTTAAAAAATATGACATATGAATATAATGAAATATTATACTATAAAAATAATGAATTCAAAGACTCAAAGTCCTTAAGAAAAACTGAGGGATTTTGTCTGGAATATTTCATCCTTGATGCACACAAGGTACTACTACTATTTAAAGAGAATTTTGTGGAAAGTTTCCTAATGAAATTTCTATTGCTATTGTTTTAATATGATTATTGATTTGTATATTATATATATATAATATCATATGATTATTGACATATATTGAGTTTTCTATTCTATTCATGAAATCCTCTGCCAAGTCAAAGGTTAAAGTCATATATGCAATGAGAACCATAAAAATATTAATTAAAATTAACAGTAGTTGAGCTTACTTCATCTTTAAAGAGCTTCACCATTGCCAGTTAGTCCATCACTAAAACAAAAGTAATAAATATTAAACTAAGTTAAGTGGACCTAAAGTAAAAAATGATATTCAAGATCTTCAATTAAATTCCTTCAATTAAAAGGAAAACCAGATATTAGTGTTTCCTTTTTGCTCCATAGAAACTAATATTTTCTGGTAGCCTAGGAGTATAATATAAGGTCTTCGAGGCAAGGGCTATATCTGTTTTGACTTATGTGAATGGAGCTTCAGCCCTGGAATGAGGAGGACTTAAGTTCAAATCCATTCTCAGACACTTGCTAGCTATGTGACCCAGGGCAAGTCACTTAACCCCCAATTGCCTTGCAAAAAAAAATACTTAATGAAGTTAGGCTAGCATTCCTAATGGTTCAAAGAATTGCTTTTGGACATTTATCTGAAATTTTCATAAGTATTTTCATAACTGGTTTAGAATACATTTCTACAAAATCAGTAAAATAGCATGGTCAACTTTATCAAGATAAAAAAATAGCTGTGGCATAACAAATATGTCATAAAAATTGACAGTTGGATTTGAATTCAAAGTCCTAGTTTATATTTATGAAAAACTTTTCTTATCTGGTTAGATCAAAGAATGGGGTCTTTTGAGTCATCTCACAATCTCATAAGTAGATATTTTTGTTGTTTTTCGGTCATTCTCAGTCATGTTTGATTCTTCATGGCCCCATTTAGAATTTTTCTTGACAAAAATACTGGAAAGGTTTGCTATTTCCTTCTTCAATTATTCTACAGATGAGGAAACTAAAACAAAGTTGAGTGACTCACCCAACAAGTAGGTATCTGAAGTCAGATTTCAAGAAGATGACTTTAGGCCTGGCTTTCTATTTCCTGTACCATCTAGTTACATTAAGATTTACCATCAATCAATCAATCATCATTTATAAAGTGCCTACTATGTGCTAGGCAGTGTGCTAAATTTGGGGGGTTACAAAAAGAGACATATGCAGTCCATTTCCTTAAGCAGCTTAGAATCTAAAGTAAACTCTAGACTGGCTTGGGAAGGCACTAAGATTAGGAAAGTTTGGGAAAGGCTTTCCATAGAAGGTAGAATTTTAGTTGAGGGCTTAAAGAAAGTCAGAGAGGTCCCATAGAGTACCCAGAGTACAACTTTTCAAAGAATGAGACTATGACAAAAATCTATTTAATGATGTACACAATTTTTTTCTTTATTTGAAATAGAAAAATTTTGAAAGGCCTCAGGAAATTCAGAATGAAAAAATCAATGATTATTACAGTGAAGATCTATGGATATGCTGATATACACAAGGTTCTAGTGAAGAGAGCTTGATGTCAGCTTTTGCCATGACTATACCATTTCTAGTTTTAGTCTAGCAATATATATCAACTAAAATGCTGATTTTTTTTTCCCAAATGAGATAAAATCTTGGGTGAAATTTTGCCAAGATGCTTTGCATCTTGAGAACAAGGAATGTTTTGTCTCTATATTCCCTGTGATGAGTATAGCACTTATTACATACTGAGTGTTTAATAAAACCTCTTGACTGATGGATTGATTGAGTGACTGACATACCATTGACATACCACTTCAACATTCAATTACTTATATATAATTTAGAATTGAAATTATCATACTGGCTGAGTCTGACTGAGATAATGAGAATAAACCATAGAAAGGAACATACAGAACTGACTGAATGAAATAATAAATGTGTAGAAGTTTATAAGAAGTATATGTCAGGGGCAATGAATAGAGCACTAGCCCTGGAGTCAGAAGGACCTGAGTTCAAATTTGACCTCAGGTACTTATTTCCTAGCTATGCGAAACCTTGGGCTAGTCAATGTAATCCCTAGTTGCTACAATTTTACACTGAGCCCTTCTACTAAGTAACATAGATATTGAGTACACTGTTTTGTTGGCAGCTGTAGAGATGGACTTGGGATAAAGTGATGAGTCTTATTTTTTTTCCTCACCATCTTTAACCCTGACTCCAACCCTCCAGGGAAAATATTCCATCCAAATCTATATCAGTCTAACATGTCAGTCCAAAGATTGGCATAGTAGGATCATCTGTAGTTTAAAAAATAATTTGGCCTAAAGTGTCATAGTAGTTGAATGGTTAAATAATTTTTTTTTCATATAACAGAGTACCATAATGCAATTAAGACTAAGGAAAGCAATTCAAAGAAATCTGGAGGAATTATCCAAGAATACTAATGAGTTATGAAGAGAATAACTAACAAAAGATGTTATATTTTATATATTGAAATTACCTTAAATGTAGAGACTTTCAAATTAATTTTAATTAGTTGTATGGATATTCAATAACAAGTTCATAATAAATCATCTAATAAAAAACCTAAAAATAAGAAAAGTTCCTTGGACCTTAATTTTCTAAGTGATGATCACTTCATTCCCAAATTAGTGAAAATATATTACTAATGGAGAAGGACATTGGGGGAAGGAAAACCCAAAAACTGAAAATAAAAACAAAAATAGAAACAGATGAACACTTTCCCAAACAAAACAGATTCACCCAAAAGCTGACAACGGTCTCAAGTAATTAGTAGTCTTGATCTTCAATCAGCCATAAAGGGTGCTGAAAATAGGCTGACCTGACCACTATTTAATGTAGAATAATCAACACTCCACTAAGCCAAGGGAAAGAATACAAATGCAGGTTCTGTTCCCCCTCAAAGTAAGGAGGGGGGTGACACAACTCAAATTATTGACTTTATGCATCACTCAACAATTATAGGAAACATTATCTCAGCCTCTTAGAAGACAATTAAAATAATTGCCATCCTTTCATCCTTCCCCTTTAACAGCACTCTCTTGGTACCTAATTCCTTTTGTATCTTGACATGCTACATGTATCTACTTTGCTGAGAAAGAAGTGAGGCTCAGCATAATAGGGCCATTTCCCTGTCACACTAGTTTGCTTCTGAATTTTGCTTCTCTCCATGGGTTGTAGTAAGGTCAATCATATGCAGTCAAATGACTGAGCAGATATAAGATATGCATATGCACCAGAACTAAGTGCATGTTGTCTGGGCAGCTCAAGAGTCAGAGGGAGCTCTTAAGACTTTCAAAAAAAAAACCCATCTTAGATAAAGCATTTGGGAATTCTCATATTTCTATTGACTGTCAAAATGGATTAGAGGCACTGCTGACACTCGAGTTCCATTGCTTTTTCAAAGGGAAATAATAGATGGTGATGTATAATCTGATGAATTTGAGTTGAATTAAGTATATCACCTTAATGTCTTCCTAAGGGAAAAAAAAATCTGATTTGTCCTCTTTTCCACTTTTAGGAAAACTAATGACTACCTTAAGTATCTTGAAGCATCCAATACCCTATTCCTAAGCTTTGGCTTCCTTACAAATTAAAGTTCATCATGCCCTAAAACCTAGGAGTGATTTTTTCATCTTCCCTCTCCTTCACATCCCATATCATTCAATGGATGAGTCATGTCAATTCTACAACCTTACCATTTCTTGCCTTCTTTCTTATCATGGTCTTGCATTTCTCAACTCACACAGCAACTCACCCCAGATAAGGTTCTCTTGGATCATTGGGATAGCCTCATCTGCATCCATTCCCTCCCTTTTCCAATTTACCCTTCACTCATCTGTCAAATTTATATTTCTAAAGGATAGTCTGAAAATTTAAGTCTCTTACTCACAAAGTTTCATGACTCTCCATTTCCTCCAGGATAAGATGAAAATTGCTCTGTTTAGTATCTAGAGTCTGGCTTCTTACTAATTTTACAGGTTGATTATATATATTACTTTTCTCACATACTCTAAAATCTAACTAAATAACCCTGTTTATTGTTCTACACATACAACCTTTTATTTACATGGCCATCTTCTTTCCTTTGTATAGATTTTCATACATTATTGGACTTCTCTCCTCCATACCCTTCTCTTGATATTCTTAGCTATCTTCAAGACTCAGGTCAAATTTTGACTTTGTGAAAATTTTTTTTCTGAATCCCCCAGTTGTTATTCTTTTCACTCAATTGTTTTATATTTGGTTTTTTTTTTTTTTGCTGTTCATTTTATTTACTTATCTATGTACATATTGTATATTTGCCTCCAACTCCACCCCCCCCCTTGGAATCTAAGATACTTGAGGCAGCTAGGTGGCACAACCCTGGAGTCAGAAGGACCTAAATTCAAATCCAACACCAGACATTTGCTAGCTGTGTGCCACTGGGCAAGACACTTAGGTCAGAAAGAAAAGAGAGAAAAAGGAAGCACGAAAGAAAAAGAGATCATTAATTTATATCATTGTTTTCATATGAACAGTAGCTATGACTACATTTGAGATTTTCTTGGTGAAGATACTGAAGTTGTTTGTCATTTCCTTCTCCAGCTTGTTTCTATAGATAAGGAAACTGAGGCAAAAAGGGTTAAATGACTTGCTCAGAGTCACACAATTAGTGTCTGAAGTCAAATTTATGCCACTGGGTTACCTAGTTGCCTGAACAGATAGATGCTTAATAAATGCTTGCCATTTGATATTTCTTTCTAGTCTTTTTTTCATTGCAAAGCTAAGTGCAGAGGATATGTCAGAAACAAATTCCTCCAATAACTTGTGTTTTAAGTAAGGAGGATAGGATATTTATTTGTTTGTTTGTTTGTTTATTTATGGGTTTTGCTAGGCAATGGGGTTAAGTGGCTTGCCCAAGGCCACACAGCTAGGTAATTATTAAGTGTCTGAGACCGGATTTGAACCCAGGTACTCCTGACTCCAGGACCAGTGCTTTATCCACTGCGCCACCAAGCCACCCCTGGATATTATATTTATAAGTCATATTTATATTCTAAGAAAAAATATTTTGCTCTTTGTCCTTTGGTAGAGAAATGATTAGCTGTCAGGAGCTGTTCATATTTAACTTCCTCTAAGGTTTGTGACCATCCTAACACTTTATTTAACTAAATTTTGACCTTGTCTAGTGTCTTCTTTACTGAATTAAGTACCAAGTACTTAAATTACCTTCTCCCTTACTCAGGGCTTGAGTTTTAGTTACCTTAATATTAAAAGAACATTTCTGCTTTCTCCTTCATTTGGTTTCAGTCATTTTCTTTTAGAAAGAGGATTAGCTTTGCCCCCCTTTCTCTGAGAATCTTACCATGTCTACCACAATTCCCAACCCCCACTTTCATTCTTCATTCCGTCATCAGTTCTTCCTCCATCTAGTGTTTTCATATCATCATTTATCACTAGAAGGAATGTGATATCAGGTAGCCTGGATTGTGGCATCTCTGAATGAATTAAGCAAGAAGAGTTAAGTAAGTTGTACAGAAACACTTCTTTTCTCTGTGCCCATCAAGCAGTGATAAAAGAGCCAGCCAAGAAAAGCAACATGACAGTTTGGAGTTCTGGCAAGATAGTCTATTTGTTTAAGTTTTTTTTTTTTTATTTGAAGTAGTAGTTCTTTAAAATCTAAGTGACTGGGTTATCATGTGATCGTGCCTAAAATTCTTCCTATAATACTTGACAGTCATTTATTGCACTCCTTTTTTCTTATTTATTGCATTGCACTTTTATTTTCTGTAAACCTTTGTTTTAAGTTGCTTCTGTGTATGCAGGGGGAGAAATGAATTTCAATCTTAGTTTGTCTATAAAATACCCAGATAATGCCATTTGGACACAAATAATAAAATTTTTCTAGCAATACATAAATAGGATTGACAGACTGTGATCTCTTGATCCCCTTCTTAGCTATCTGCACTGCTCTGCTTTCTTTTTTGGTCCCTTTCTACTCTTTCTGATCTTTCAGTTAACTATTAAGACTTTTTTGTTCTCATCCCTCCATATGACCCTATGAGGAAATTTATCAGTGTACCTCAACAACATTTTTGTTCCTTCTGCAGCTCTCCATTCTCCATTTTCCAAATTCTCTATGATTCCTATTTTCCAAAAACAAATAAAAACTAGTCTGTTTCTGCCAAGGAGAAGCATATTGTTTGACTTCACCTTGAATATTTTCCCTTTGAGGAGGTCTTTATTAAAATATGAATTTATAGAGGCAACAACATCACTTAGAAAGCTGGTGTCAAAGTCCAGAAGGGTTGATTCAAGTCCTAACTTGACAAATACTGGGTCTAAGATCTTAAGCAAGTCACTTCTCCTCTCCTCCTCACACTCCCCATGACCTCATACAAATTTCTGAGACTATACATTACAGAAAAGACCCTGATCTGCATTGGGTAAAGGGAGTTTACTTATTTGGGATCTCAGTGAAATCCTAGGATCAGTCTCTATCCCTATTACAAGCTTAATAATCATCAATGGATACCATTTCAAATCCTCAGTAATCAAAACCATTAATGGAAGAAGAGCAAAAAAAAAGGAGGATTGCATAGCAGAAATTCTGAATTTCTATAAGAGTTTATATTTTGAGTAGATACCAAATTTTATAGAGAAGAAACAAAACTGCCCCTTTTATTAATGTCCTTTTCTAAAATTCTCTTTGCTTTTCTTATATGCGTTTCAATGTTTCACTGATACTCTTTTCATTCATTTCTTAAATTTCAATAATTATCCATTAAACATCTTTCCAGAAGTTCCTTTTCTTTGTAACAAATATATCTAGTCAAGTGATATATTGGCCACACCGAAAAATGAGAGGAATAGTTGCTCAGAGAGAAGACAACTGAAGACAGAGGAAGTGTAGAAAATGGTGTCAGTAGTGTCAAATGTTACAGAGTTCAAAGAAGAATAGGACTGGGAAAATATCATTAAATGTTGTAGGTGGTTAAGAGAACAGTTGAATGATGAATTCAGAAACCAGATAATAAAGATCTTAGGGGGGAGAGGGAGAGAGAGAGAGACAGAGAGAGAGAGACAGAGAGAGAGACAGAGCGACAGAGACAGAGACAGAGAGAGAAGAGGAAATGAATACACCTAATATAAATGGGTTTCTTAAGGAATTTATTTATAAAGGGAAGGAGATATAAAAGATGATAAGCAGTGGGGATAGTAGGATTAAGAGTTTAAAAAAATTTTTTTTGAGACAAGGGAAACATGTTTTTAGGCATCTTGGAAGTGTGGATAGGATGAGAAAGAAGGGGGTAGGAGACATGATAGAGTAGGCCAAATGCTGAAGAAGTTGGGAGGGGCTGGGATCAACAGTGAATAGAGAGGGATTGACTTTGGTCAACAGGAGAAGGGGCACCTGTTCATCTGAAATCAGAGTAAAGGAGCAAATTGTTGGAGAAAATGTCTGAATAATGAAAAACAAAAAGAAAAGACAGAAAGAAGAGGAGCTCTCAGCTAATGAACTTGTTTTTTTTTTTCCAATAAAGGATGAGGCAAATCCTTGACTTGTGTAGAGTAAGAATATCATGGAAAGCATTAGGAGAGATGAAAAAAGGCTGGAACACTTATAGTGAGTGGGATATCAAATTGATAAAGGAGGAATAGAGACTTCATAACAATTTTAGTGGACCCACTTTGAACAGATTCATTATTTTTATAGTTATATTCATTGATGTATAAATAAGACAAAAAGAGACAGATGGTGATAGTAATCTAGTGTTGGGATTTGGCAAGATTGGGAGTCATTTGACTAGAGTATGATGCACAAGACATAAAGATGGAATAGAAAAAAATGATTAGATAAAAAAATTTGGAGTAGTCACAGGGAAGTAGAAGAATTAAGGTTGTTGGCAAGATCACTGTGTTTCTCTGAGATAGAGCAATTTCCCTATTAGTCATGGGGAATTGAGTAAATTAAGGAAGTAGAAAATTATTTGAGAGTGCATCAACATATATTTCCTCTACATTACTAGTACTATTGCACATGATGTTTTCCTTATTCTTCTCATTTTTGTATCATTTCCTCTACTTAGAAAACATTTTTTCAAGATGACATCTAAAAAGAAGTGAGTTTAATTATGTGATTGAAATGGACTAGCTTTGAATCTTCCCTCTAGGGTAATCAACTTGTCTTGTAGCCTGTCTTTCCGAGCCAGTATACCTATTTTTGTTATGAAATGGAAGAGAGTTAACTAAAACAATGATAATATCAGTTCAGTTATAATGGAGTGTTGGGGAAGAATGCAGAATTGAGGGCAGAAGCAGACTTAGCATATTCTTACTTCTCATCTTTGATACCTCAGGATAAAGTCTGAGAGTCTAAAATCACTGACATCACATTGTTTCCCTTTTCCTTTTATTCCTTTCTCTTCTACTTAACATCCTGTTCAAGTTGTACAGCTAGTTTTCTGAATCATTTCTCAGATCAGTTTTTTTCTTTTTTTTCTTGGTAAGACATTTTACATGGATATTATCCTAATCTGAGTCCTTACTAACTCTTGATTTGGATGGTTTCTGGATGGTTTTCTAATTTATGTTCCTGTGTCCAATATCTTCCTATTACAGCCCACAGTTGCCAAAGTTGTAGATGTCATTTTTCATGAACAGACTCCTATTTGTAAGTCTGCACAGGGGATTCCAGTTGTCTATTGACTAAATCCAAATTCTTTAGTCTAAATATCCTCCTTTCATTAATTCACTCAGAACATTTTAAGCATTTTAAGTATGTACTGTACTCCATCAATTGTCCATATAAGCTTTATTTTTTCCTATTCTCTTCTTAAATAGGCAATCTTTATAGTGTCAATAGTCAAACATCATTAAGTATTCATTAAGTACCTTCTATGTTATAGGTTCTGTGTTAACCTCTTTATGTACTAAAACAAAGGGGGAAAGTAGTGTCTTCTTTCAAGGAGCTTACAGTGTAAAGGTGAAGACAGTACAGAAAAGAAAGCTAACTAGGATTGGGGGTTGGGATGGGGATGAAGATGGGGGTTGGGATGGAGAATGATGGAAACTTCCAAAAAGTCCAAAAACAGTATAGCTGAGAAATGGGAAGAAAATCTTCCCTTCCTAAATAGAGGCAATACCTGATTCAGCCAGAGGGGAAGCAGATGCTGCTGAGATGCAAGCATAAAGAAGATTCATTCTTGTAGGATATTAAGATTTTCCATAGATGAGTTTCCTATTGAATGAAGGTATGAAGGAGAGTTTCAAAGAAGTCCAGAAAAAGTGTAGTTGGTAGGAAAAAGGTGCACTCAGTAAGTTACTAACAACATAGTGACTTATCTCAGATACAATGTCTTGGATTCAACATTATTCACTAGTATTGTAGAGGAGGAAGAAAAAAAAGTAGAAAAGGTAGTATGGCAAAGTTCTGTTTCTTCATCCCTAAAATCAAGGGTTTGGACTAGACAACCTCTAAAATTGATAAAGTCCTCCTCTAACTAGGATCTAGTTCAGATATAAACCCTGACCCTGCTTTTAAAAAATTTATTGATTAGTATAGAATTTTGTTCTCTCTCTCTCTCTCTCTCTCTCTCTCTTTCAATCTCTGTGACTCAGTGTCTATCTGTATTTTTGTCTCTATCTCTATGCATGTATGTGTCTATGTATGTCTCTGTCTCTCTCTCTCTCTCTGTCTCTGTCTCTCTGCATGTATATATATGCATATATATGCATATATATGTATATGAACACATTTTTTTTCTAGTTTGGCTATGAAAGGGAAGAGAGCTACAGCACAATAGTTTGAAAAGATGATGAGGTCAAATGAAGGTTTTCATAGATGGCAGGAATCTGTGCACATTTGTAGAGAATAAAGTTTTTGGGTCACCAAAAAGAAAGCTATGTTGTTTCGGGAAGAAATAGTCTTATTTTGAAAAAGAAGAGGAAATAAGAAAGGAACTTATTGCATACAGTCTCTGGCTCTGTGGGTAACTGAAGACAATATTAATAATAATAGCTCTATTATATAATCTTTTAGAGTATGAAAAGTTCTTTCCTTAAAGCAGTTCTTTGAGGGAGATGGTTCAAGAAATTTTGTCTTCATTTTAGAGGTAAGCCAACAGAAGCTCAAGAAAGTTTTTTTTTTAGGTTTTTGCAAGGCAAATGGGGTCAAAGTGGCTTGCCCAAGGCCACACAGCTTGGTAATTATTAAGTGTCTGAGACCGGATTTGAACCAGGTACTCCTGACTCCAGGGCCGGTGCTTTATCCACTGTGCCACCTAGCCACCCCTGCTCAAGAAAGTTTTAACTTTCAATAGGTCAGACTGATAGTGAGGGGCAGACATGGCCATCACACAGTCTCAAGAAGTGTACTCATTCAGTAGTTCCAGAATAACAATAACAGCAATAACAATTATTTTTTCTAACATTTATATAGCACTATAAGGTATGCAGAATGATTTGGATGGATATTATTTCGGTGGATATTCTTTCACATTAGTGAGCCAATGGGGAAAGAAACTCAAAGAGTTGAAGCGATTTAGCCCAGGGATAAAAAGCTAGTGTCTGAGGCAGGATTTGGGCTCAGGTCTTCAGTGCTCTAGACTCTATGCCATCTAGATACCTCATTTTACCTGTAGTGGAGAAAGATGCATTGCACTATAAAGACAAAAGCAGCTGATCTATCTCTGTATCATTTTTCAGTTGCCACAATGACTCAATTGATTCATCTCACAGTAAAATATTTTTCTAGAAATGAACAATGCCAGTGAGTTCCAAATGATTTAGAGGTGGAGAAAATAGAAATCTAAATACTGTCGCAAACTTTGGCAAACATACAGAGGGTGCCTGTAGGGACCATAGCTTGTTCTGCCCCCTAACTTGGTTGAACGGAATACCTGTAATAGAGTCAAAGAGAGAGAGAAAGAGGCCCCCATACACATTGGAGATTCAATACGCAGGATCTCAGCATATAGCATAGAACTACATATTGCCTGTCACTTTTCAATTATCTCAGCTGACCCTGCCTCAATGAAAGCCCAAACTGTGCCCTGAACTACTCCGCATGAGTGGATTTGCAGATAGACTTCATCCCAGGGCAGCTGCCTGCTTCCCTGTTTCCTATTGCACTAAAACACCTTGCATTTTCTTCCTTCAAAGACTCAGGCTAAGGATGCAAATAACTCTAAGGAAAAAGGAAAATTAGCTCATCCTACCTGAGATCTATAATGAATTCTCTTATGAAGCTTTCACTACAGACCTTCTGCCTTTGATTACCAGTGCTGAAATATGTGTCTAATGCACACAATATTTGCCTCCCAGTAATTGGTTGAATGATAATAACCCTTTATCACTGGAACAATCCAATGATAATAATTCACTGGTGATTGCTGCCCTAGGCCCTTTCTTTGGGAATACCTGAAAATGGCAGCAATTCTCTCTCATCGACTTCAAGGTAAACAGGGTTGGGTTTTCATTTTGCTGATGAGGAATTTGAAGTCTAGGGTGACTGTGATAAATCACTGCTGCAAAGTTGGCGGAGAAGTCTCAAAGAGAAGTCAAAACTTGATCCCTAATCAACAAATTCAATTTGAATTCAAGAAAAAAATGAAATGTTGTGTACAGAATTGTACTAGTCTTCTCAGGCTTTGCTGGGTCATCATCCCTGTCCCAGTCTCTTACAGTTGAGTGTACCCCAAGGCACTGTCCTTGTCCCTCCTCTCTATATATCCTCTAGGTAATTTTACTAAATCATACAAATTTAATTATCTCTATGATAATGAATTTCAGATAAATAAACATTTTAAATTCATCCCCTATAAACCAGAATTTATTTTATTTCTCCTTAGCCCACACTTTTTCAGACTTCCCTGTCTCAGGTCACTAAAGTTCACAATTTTAGTTCCATCCTCAGTTTCCCAATTTTCCTCATCTCACATTTTGGCAAAATTCTGTTACCAAAACTTGTTGTTTCTATCCTCACAATTTCTCTCTCAGCTGTCCCTTCTCTCTACTCAAAACAATTAATAATTTAGTTCAGACCTAGGCTACTACAGTGGCTTTCTATTTGCTGCCATGAATGAAGACAAAGTCAATGATAGAATAGAGGATATTTGATCCCTCACCTCAACCTAGATCCTTTTAACTTAGCAGACTAGGATCACTAAATTCAGCTTTCATTTCCTGTATTTATTATTTATTATTTATTGATCTAAATTAGCAAATTCTAATGCTTTTACCAAAAAACCTTAGTTGGGAATTATGACTGAACACATCGGTATCTCAGAAATCTTTTTGAAAACATAACAGAGATATCCTCAACCTTGTTCATAGCTTGTATGATATGATGGGAGAAGATCAAGGAAGAATTAAGCATAGTTCTGATGAGAGGCAGCAGGGAGAGGGTTTGCTGTTCATTTTTATTCTGCTCACATGCTCACTTAGCAAGACCCCAGCTGTTGAGCAAGGAGAATCTCTGTAATGTCTCATCTGTCCAATATCAAGGTGATTACAAAAGAATGTTAATGACTCTAAGCTGTTGTTTCTACCCTTTGAATGGTTCTGAGATGATCTTTGAAATTTTTTGTTTCCATTAAAGAAAAAGACCCACACAAAAGCAAAATTTGAGGTGGAAAAAAAAGTCACAGCATAGACCAAGAAAATCTGGAGAAACTCTATGAGATCTTCCTTCCTCCCTTTCTTCCCTCCCTCCCTCCTTTTTTCTTCTTCTTCTCTCTCTCTCTCTCCCTCCCTCCCTCCCCTTCCTCTCTCTCCTAATAGTTTCTATTTTTAATTCCATTTGGGGGAGTGGGGTGAGGTGGAGGGAATCCTAGAAGACAAATGAGTGAAAGTTATGAAGACTTGATGCCTCAATGTTTCCCCTAGGAAAACATTGCAAAAAACAGCTGCTGGAAACTCAGGACATGCAGGCTAAAGTTCTTAAACTGTTTATCTGGTTGACTGACTTGACATTTGCATAAACAAGCATGGTGGAGCAGAGGAAAATGACAGAGCATTCAATTTGTTTACAGGTATGCTCTACTTGCTGAATTAAGATTCCTGGAGCTCTCTAAGCTTCAGAGAACTTAAAAACAAAAGCAAAAACAAAGAAAAGAGACAGAATTCTTCTACTACTGACCATCTCAAATAGCAGATTTTCTGATGTTGATCAGTGCAATTAGAAGATTTCAGCAGTCCTTAGATTCCTAAATCTTTGACTGCCCCAACACCATTTCTCTTGTGAATAGGGTGAAATCTGCATTCTAAGACTTCATTTCCAGTGCTTTTCCCAGAACAAATTCATTATTGATTTGTTAACTTTATGGTATTATAAGGGTGCATCTTGTTCAATTTTCAGTGTGAACATTTATAGCACAGAAAACCTGAATACTACAAATCAAGGCTTGATTTATTCTTTTGTTGACTGTAGAGAGTTAAGAAAATGAACAAGAAAATGTTAATAATGTAGATTAAATTTAAAAGTGTGTTATAGGGGCAGCTGGGCGACTCAGTGGATAGATCACTGACCCTGGAATCAGGAGCACCTGAATTCAAATCTAGCCTCAGACACTTAATAATTACCTAGACTGTGGTCCAGTCACTTAACTCCATTGCCTTGCAAAAACCAAAAAAAAGAGTATGTTATTTAAGTACTTTGTGTTTCCCAATTTCTACTCCAAGAGAGTTGTTAAATATTTATCAGCACATCTCTGACTATAAATGTTATTATTATTATTATTATTATTATTATTATTAAGCAAAAAATACCTCTTGGTTGTGTGCTGCAAAAATCATAGCATGTACCATAGACAATTTATTGTACATTTGAGTCTCAACTTGCTCTCATGCTTTTGTGTGGCTGAAAGTTCTAAAACATAATAAACGTCCCATATTCAGAAACCCCTTCTTTATAACTCCCACTGTATAGCAAGTCAATATAATTAGGAATGGAAGTCCTTTTACGGTTAGATGAAAAGATGGTCTTATGTTTTATAAAGAATAAGCCCTGTACCTGCTCAAGTGATTCTATTCCATCGTGTTTCCTCCAACAGATTGTCCCCTCTGGCATCCCCTCTTGCACTTACTTTCAATATCTTCCCCTGGTGAATTCCCTCTTGCCTATATCTCTCTATCTTGAGAAGACCCTTAAACACTTGCACAATAGGACTTTTGACTTTATCATTCTACTGAAAAGGTTTCTCCAACTTTCCAATGATCTAATAATTGCCATAGCCTATGAAGTTTTCTCAATTTGTATTTTCTTTAATCATTCTGTAGTATATTACCTCCCCATTTTAATTTGCTCTAGGATTTTTGGAATACTCCTCTTTCCTGGTTCTCCTCCTACCTATCTGACTACTCCTTCTCAGGCTCCTTAGTTACATTCTCATACAGATCATGTGCTCTAACCATAAGGTGTCCCAAAGGGTTCTATCCTGAGTTCTCTGCTCTTCTCCTTCTATATTTCTTCTGATCTCCTCAATTCCCATGTCTTTAATTATCATCAATATCCTAATGATTTTCATCTTTTCTCTCGTCTGCTTTCACATCTCCAACAGTCTGAAAGATCTCAAATTGAACATCCACTAGACACATTAAACCCAACATGTCCAAATGGGTACTGCCTTTTCTCCTAAACTTCCCCCCTTCCAAATTTCCCCATTACTCTCTAGGGTACCTCCTGATTCCTCCAGCTTAAAATTTAAGAGTCATTTTTAACTCCCCACTGTCTCTCATCCTTCATATCTAAGCTATTCTCAAGATCTATTCATTTTACCATTGCAAGATCTCTTTTTATGATTAGTAGACACTTACCAGATGTTGAATGATTGATTGATCCTTTAGAAGTTGATGGCTTAGTCTTTGTTATTTTTTGTACTATAAATCAATCATTCATATGTAATTTTTTATGAATCTATCACAATTTTTGCTCATATCTCACCCCCACTTAGGCATATTATTTGGACCTAACATATAATTATGTTATTTTTCAGATTTCCTGTTAAGATTCTTATCTCCATCCCAATTTAAGATCAGAGATTGAAAGCTGGAAGGGATTTTATACAACTTCTACTCCAACCTCTGAATGTAAAGGGTGAAATCCAGAGAGGATAAGTGATGAATTCAAATTTACATAGGAAACAGAAGCTTAAAATTTGGATTTAAACCCAGTTCCTTGGATTCTAAACCAAGTAATCTTTCTGCTCTAAAAATGTTCTCTCTTTTCTTATGACCCAGGAGGAAAACATGCACAGATTATGGCTCAGGAAGATTTACTGCACGAAATAGAAAGATAATAGAACACAATATTGAGTCTCCCCAAATGACTGCTGGCTGCTCAGATAAAATCATCTCCTTGGCAGAGCCTATACTGCTTCCTTGTTAATAGCTTAAACCACTGAAGTAATGCATTCTCAACACTATCCTTCACTCCTCCCTTGTTTTCAAAAACTATAATCAAGTGAGCATCAAATCTATTAAGGAAGTACTACCAAGTTCACATTCAATATCTTAGGAAAAAAAAGTGAGGTCTGTCTCACCAAAATCCTCACCCAGGACCCTCCAAATTGCCACTGAAGGCACATGACCACTTCTTCTTTCTCTATTTGGTCATATGGAAAGTTTTCTCCATCATTTCCCTTACCCCGGTACTGTCAATCCCTGGATATTTGAAAGATTAGGGAAGTTACCTCCAGGAAAAATAAATCCTCTCACTGTGTGCCATACTGTAAAGTTAAAACTGGTTATCTCTTCATTGTCCTATGTGACTCTTTTATTCTGGTAGATCCCATCTGCATGGACTGCCTTGACAAATAGACTTATAAATATAGTTTATATTTTAAAAGTATATACAACAGTGATGGCAACATTGTGGGGTGATCAATTATGATAGGCTTCACTCTTCTTTGCGATAGAATGATCTAAGATCCAAAGAACTCATGATGGAAAATGCTAGCCACTTGCAGAAAAAAAAAAACAAAACTAACTTTTGGGGGTTGTGGATTTAACTTTTTTTGTGTGATTTTTCCCCCTTTGGTTCTGATACTTCTTTTACAACATTATTAATGAGGGAATATGTTTAACATGGTTGTACATGTATAACATATCATATTGCTTACTGTCTTGAGTAGGGGAGAAGAAAAGTAGGAAGGGTAAAAAATTTGGAACTCAAAATATTATAAAAATGAATGTTGAAAAATATCTTTAAATGTAATTGGAAAAAAATAAAATACTATTAAGTGTCTCTGTGTTGGGGGAGGGAGTGCATGCACAGTTTTGCAAATTATGATGCTGTCATAATTTTAGTAGCAGGAACTGCCTTTAGGCTTTGTGCTTTCAGTCCCTGGGTGTACAGTATGTGTGTGTGTGGTGGGGTGAAGAGGCATAATCACTAAAGGAATTCAGTATAAAGTTCCCCCCATATGTGCGGGTATTACACTAAGGAAAAGAGACACTGTGAACATCAGTGACAATTCCTTATGTGACAGAGGTTTGTTGCTATAGCAAATACAGTATTGGGAAGCTAGGTTCAATTGCTTTCTTCAACAGATAGGTTTCTAACAATTTGGGTGGATCCCCTATAGTAAGCTCTTGAGAGAGCATGGACAAAAGTAGCATAGATAGAATGGGTGAACCTAAAGGAATTGTGATCTGCATCATTGGAGTCCTCGATCACAGCTGTATGAGTATTTTGTGTATCATTTGCTTTTTATTATTATAATCATTCTAATCCTCCAAATATAAACTTTTTCCTAACATAGATACTGATACTAGTTAGGAAGCTATGTTCTGCCACAATAGTATGTTTGTTTTGATCAGTCCTAATTATATAGGATAGCCAATATACCTTGTATGTATTTTCCTTTTTTGTCTTTTTATTTATTTTTTTCCCCAGCCATAAGTTAATATATATTTTTAAGTTACAAAAATTCTTTCCACCCTCCCTTCCCACCCCCCTTCCCATCAGGTTAGCATTCTGCATACATATTTTTTATAAACATAAACATATATTAGTCATTTTCAGTATGAGAAATTAAGATTAAGGGAAAGAGATACATAAGAGATAATTTGTAAAAAGTATTCATCAGATTCTGAAGGGTTGGGTTTTTTGCTTTGTTTTCTTCCTCTGGATGGAGATAATGTTGTCTATAGCCAGTCTAATACAGTTGCCTTAGCTCTCTGAACTGCTGAGAGGAGTTGCTTCTATCAAGGTTGATCAACTCACAATGTTGTTGTTAATGTGTACATTGTTCTCTTGGTTCTACTCCCTTTGCTCAGCATCAAATTCTGTAACTCTTTCCATGCTTGCATAGAGTCCAACCATTTACGGTTTCTTATAGAACAATAATATTCCATAGTATTCATGTACCATAACTTGTTTAGCCATTTCCCCAATTAATGGAAATCCCCTCAATTTCCAGTTCTTTGCCACTACAAAAAGAGATACCATGACTATTTCTTCTGAATATAATCCTAGAATTGGAATTGCTGGGTCAAAGGGAATGAATAGTTTTATTGCTCTTTGGGCATAGTTCCATGTTGCTCTCCAGAAAGGCTGGATCCGTTCACAACTCCATCAGCAATGCATCAATGTCCCAATCCTCCACAACCTCTCCAACATTGATCATCCTTTTTTCTCATATAGGCCAATCTGATAGGTGTGAAATGATAACCTCATTGTTTTAATTTTGCATTTCTTTAATCAATAATGATTTGGAACATTTTTATATGATTATATATAGCTTTAATTTCTTTAGTTGAAAATTGTCTATTCATATCCTTAAACCATTTATCAATTGTAACCTTATAAATTTGATTTCTCTATATATTTTAGAAATGAGACCATTATCAGAACTCCTAGTATGAAGTTTGTTTCCCAGCTTTCTGTTTTTCTTCTAATTTTGGCAGCATTGATTTTATTAATGTAAACTCTTTTTAATTTAATATAGTCAAAATCATTCATTTTGCAGTTTATAATATACTCTGATTCTTGTTTAGTCATTCATTTATCCCCTCTCCATACATCTGCTAGAGCATTTCCTGGTCTACTAATTTATCTATGATGTCACCCTTTATGTCTAAATCCTGTACTATTTTCTTAATTCTTTTTCCTTCAATAAAAGAATTCCTTAACCTTGTCACAGCTTATATGGTGCTGGGGCTGATGCCTTTGCAAAAGGCTCATTCTCATTCTAAAGCAAGGCTTCTTAACTTGGGCTCTAACTATGGATAACTGTGAATAGATTTCAGGGCATCTACAAATTTGAATAGGAAAAAAATCATATCTTTATATTCACTAAACTAACTGAAATTTAGTATTTTCTTCCATAGTAAAACATCATGGTTTGGAAATCAGGATTCCACACATAGGAGGTAAATAGTGATTAACAAATGCTTGTTGGGGCGGCTAGGTGGTGTAGTGGATAAAGCACCGACCCTGGGGTCAGGAATACCTGGGCTCAGGAATACCTGGGCTCAAATCCGGTCTCAGACACTTAATAATTACCTAGATGTGTGGCCTTGGGCAAGCCACTTAACCCCGTTTGCCTTGCAAAAACCTAAAAAGAAAAAAAAAACAAAAAACCCAAATGCTTGTTGCATTTTTTTGCAAGTTAGTAACAAGCAATCAGAAAAAATCATTAAAATACAATATAATAGAATGCAAAAAAAGTGTTAATAGTTTGCAAAAATAAACAAGGTGATAAAATGCTTGTTGTATTAAATTGTTTTACAGATTATATCCTCCCAAGAGAATTTAATTTTCTTGAAAAACATAACTGTTTCTTTTCTTTTCACTTTCTTTTCTCTTTTTGGTCTTTGATTCTCCCAGTGTATATCCTAGGATCTGGCACTTAATAAATATTTTGTTTAGTTCAGTGAAAGGGTAATTTGTGCAGAAACCTTGCAAAGCCAGTGATCTAGAGTAACTTGACCATGTTGTCTTTAGCAAATTAGAAATCATTTGTCTCCTCTAGGTCAATAAAGTTATTACCAATAAAGGAAGTTTAAGAGCAAGGGGCTAGAAAGCTAAAGCTTGCCTTGGGGGAGGATCATCTACAGCCCTGGTCAAGGTGGTCATTGGAGACTAGAGGTATTCCCCAGGCACTCTGAGAAGATAGCTCAAGGAACACCCTCAAGATTACAAAGATTTTGTAAATATGATGTTGAAATGAATTTACAGTTGCCAGTTTGATGAAAGGGAGTTTTTCTAAAGTCTGAAGGCTGAAATGCACTCCTTCCAGCAACTAAGGCTATCTTGTTTAAGGGAGTGTTACATCCTCAGTCCCTATTTTAGTAGGACAAGGAAATATATGTGTTTTAGCCTCTCTGACATTCTGCCTTGAACCTCTCCCCCCCCCCCCCCCCTTTATTTCTAATTGATGCAAAGCTTTGTGTGAGAAGCTAAGAATGGCTTCTTTAAGGCTGCCTTCTGGGTCTTCAGGATAAAGAATAGAGTGTTGTCAGCATCTCTGATGGAGAGGTCATTGGTCTTAGAATCAAGGAAATCTGAGTTCCATTCCCGTTTCAGACACTTCCCACTTCAGACTAATTATAAGACTTTAGGAAAGTCACTTGACCTCTCTGCCACAGAAAGTGCTTCAGTTCAGTTGTATAAGCATTTATTCTACTAAAGTAGGGGAATAATTGGATAGAGAAATATTTTTTATAAATAATCTGTTCCCTCTAAAATGACCATGTATGTTCCCCATGTCCATCCCATTGTTTAAGTTATTGAGATGAGGTCAATAAACTTTTAGCAAAAGACTGTGCCCCTCCCTGAAATCCTATCAATAAAACAGTGGATCCTTGCCCTGATCTGAAAGGATAAAGTTTTTGAAATACTGAAGTTGATCAACATATCTCATTATCTCATCTTTGCACTTTGAGCTACCTGCCCTCCCACTTAAATCTCCCTAATTCCTCCTTTAAAGCCCTCCCTCTTCTAAATTAAGTTACTTGTCTTTATGTGAAGCTAGCCTGCTCTTGGACAGCATGATTCCCCCAGGTAAACTCTCATGCTCCTATACTCTTCCTTACTGATCATCTTTTTCTTTTTTTAAGTTTTTGCAAGGCAATGGGGTCAAGTGGCTTGCCCAAGGCCACATGGCTAGGTAATTATTAAGTGTCTGAGGCCAGATTTGAACTCAGGTACTCCTGACTCCAAGGCCAGTGCTCTATCCACTGTGCCACCTAGCCACCCCCTCTAATCCTCATTCTTGCCTTTACTCTTCCTCTCCCTTAGCTTCTGTTAATCAGAGCAAACTTAAATAAACCTTTTTGTTTCTAAAAATTTCTTCTGGATCAGTTGATCTTTTTACATCTTTCATCTTCTGCCCAAACCTTTAGCTGGCTACATTTTTTCTCCAGCATCACTACTATGTTCAATGCATTTTTCCAGGTCCCATGATTGAAAAATAGCATCCATCTTCAAGGAATTTTCATTGTACGGGTTCTTATATTCCAAGCATTGTAGTTATTTAGTTGTTTTCAGTCTTCTTTGACTCTTTGTGTGAGGAAAATAGGGTGTTTGGTTTCCACAGAGAGGAATTACTCAAAAAAATATATACATTAAAAAGACTGGGGTCTGTCTGTGGCTATTGTGCCTACATGCAGACTTGTGAGAGTAAGACAAAAGGGCAGATAAAGGAATTAACCCAACCAGTCACTGAACTGAATGAGATCCCCTCACCTGGCATTATCCAGGGGGAGATCAAACACTAGCTCAAACTAGTCAAGAGTTGAGCTAGGAATCCTGACCTCTGCAAGTGTGCTTTGCTTAATGAGGTACACTCCCCCAGTGACAATTGAGGCTCATTGTATTGATTAAATTGTAACCCTGATGATTCCGACCAATGGCTGGCAGACCAATGGAGGGGAGGAGAAAGCCTTTCATATTGTATATAAGGTTGGACATTGTCACAATTCTGGACTTTTCCTTATCAGGGACATAGCCTTTTTCTGCAAAAAGTTAATTAATAAAAGCTATTTCATCACTCCAGACTAAGGTTTTATAATTATGAGCCATTTATAATGTTTGTTATCCCATTAGATGAAGCAACTGCCAGCTATGGGGAAAGTACTACAGAAAGGCCTTTGAAAAAATTGTAGAAAATTTCCAAAGGCAGCATTGAAGATGTGAAATGGCACTGAATTCCCCATAGTAGATTGAGTGAAAGAAGATTTAAAGATAGAGTCTTGGCAATGATATTGGAGTGATTCACCATTTCCTTCTCCAGATCTTTTTATAGATAAGGAAACAGGCAAACAGGGTTAAGTGACATGCCCAGGGTCACACAGGTGGTAAGCATTCAAGGCCAGATTTGAACTTAGTAAAATGAATCTTCCTGATTCTGGTTCCAGAACACTATCCATGACCTCCTCCAAAGATCCCAGAAGCAACTCAAAAAAATATTGTTAAGACTCTACCTTTAAATCTTCTTTTACTCACTCTACTCTGGGGTCTTCTGGGTCATCCCATTTATTCAGTGCTGCCACAGGAAGCTTTTCACAATTTCTCAAAGGCCTTTCTGCAGTACTCCCCCCATGGCTGGCAGCTGCCTCATCTAATTAACCAGCTTCAGTTGTAGCACACTTCACAATCAAATGGCTTAAATAAAACTGTCATTTCACCAGCTTGATTGCTGCTCATTTACCTACAGTATGAAGGCAGGCAGCTGCTCATTTTGCTTTCCTTTTTATTCGGAAGCTGGTCTCTAGTTTCAGAAGTTATAGCCATTGTAACCCAAACCAACTCCCTCCTCAGTTCTCTCACCTTCCTCCCTTAGGCAAAGATTAGCAAACTTCAGTTCTTTTGTGAAAGGAAGCTTATAGTTCCTTGGAAACAACTGGAAAACAAACAGTTTGTTGTGCCCTTTGAAGACACCAATACTTTTACTCAGAATTTAATAGGCACAGTTCCCTTTCACTTCCCTTCTCCTCTTCTTGGAACATTTGGAAGTACTTAAGTCTGCCATATAACACTAATTTTCAAAAGGACACTTGTTCTTCATTTGGTAGAGGCAGCTGGGTGGTTCAGTGGCTATCACACTTGATGTCTCACTTTATGTGACACTGGACAAGTTAACTTTAAAGGAATCAATATCAGTTTTCTCTGATAAATTAGGGATAATAATAGATTTTTCTTCCCAAGATTGTTAAAAGAAGAAAATATTTGGAAGTGCTTTGCAAACTTTAAAATTATATAATTTGTTTATTCCATGAAATAAATACTTATTAATACCTTCTGGGTGCCAATTAAAAGGTAAAAAAGTAAGCCATCGGTAAAAAGGAAGATGGTGTTATATATGGAGGTGAATGCAAAGCTATTTATTGAAGGATGGAATGGCAGGCTGGGTCCTGGCAGACTCCAGCAGTGGTTAGTGGGGAGAGCAAGTCTTTTTTATGGGGTATGGGATATAGGAGGCAGGATGGTATAATTTCTCTAGGGACTGGGAACCACTGGGGTCTCCACAGAGGATGTGTTTTGTTTGGGCATTATTTGGAATTTCTGTGGAGTTTAGGATTGGTGTCCTTAGCAAAGGTGATCAATGGGGCTCTACTGGACAAGAATGAAATTCAGGCCTAGATCCAACACCATTAACTATATGGAATGATCAAGAGGAAGTTACATGTGTTTAAGTAAATAAAATAAACACCAAGTGATGTGAGGGGAGAGCATATTAACAGCTAAAGGGTAGGATTCAGAATGTGATTAAAAAAAGTACCTGAACCAAGTCTTCAAGCAGGAACTCTTACCTGGTGTCCATGAGCTTGCTTTTAAAATTTGTTTTCCTATATATTTTATGCATTCAAAACTATTTTTTCTGAGAAAGAACTCATGGATTTCATCAGACTGCCATAGGGGTCCATGACACAAAAAGGGTAAGGAGATCAAAAAGGCAGGAAGGCATTTCAGGTATGGGGGACCCCTTGTGAAAAGGCATGGAGCTAGTAGCAAACTGACCAATTTGGTTGGATAAAGTTCTGTAAGGAGAGAAAGTCTGTAGCCAGATTATGTTCCAAATAGAGGAGTTTATGTTTTACCTGAGGATACTGAGAATATTTTTTTTGCTTTTTTGCAAAATAAGTTTTTTTCTCCAGTCTAAAAAGAATTTCTGAATCCCTTGCAAGAGATGCCTTGAGAAGGAGCATTGCCCTATTAGTTTCAACTTAATGCTTCCCATATCTGTGCACAAAAGAGATAAGCCATTATTTTGGTTTGGAAAATGCTAAATGATTCATTCCTCTACAGTAACTAAGAAGCCAAATCTCCTGAAAATATAGTAAGGAGGAAAAAAAAATACATGGCCTAATTCTCTTCAAGGAAAATCTCTTCCTTCTAACCTTCCTTTTTCCTACCCACTAAAGGAAAACTGTCCAACATGGCATTGCAGACTGTTGGCTTCTGTGCTGTTGTGGTAATTGCTAGCCTGGATGGATCACAGACTTGATGGTAACACCACACCACCTGAGTTCAGATATCCAGCCTTAGCTAAATGCTTAAAACCATGATAAGGGGTGAAGGATGACCAAAAAAGCACACGAGAATGGAAGATCCTGATAAAGATTTGGCACCCTTTCCTGGACCCTCTGGGGTTTGGCTTACCCTCAGCTAAGGCAGAATTGAACTCTCTCAAGTTAGAAATCTTTTTACTTCTATTATGGTCTCTGGTACCACTCATCCTGGAAATGTTTTAAGTTTTTTGGGGGGGCCTGATTTTAGTGATCCAGAAATACAACTAAACTTCTACTTTGTCTATGGTTATAGTTCTACTACTGTGTCTTAGCCTTCCTTGGGCTATAATTATTTAGAAGGACCAGGTCTGGTTCAGTGGAAGAAGAGTTGTGGTTTTAGAGTCAGGGGATCTAGCTTATTACCCTTGTGGCCTCAGGCACATATTTTACTTCCTTTGGCCTTAGTTTACACATCTGTAAAATGATGCAATAGATAAGATGGTCTCTGAGCTTCCTTCTATTCCACAACTATGATGCTATGATCTACATTGGGTTTTTTGGTTGACTCTAATGACTTTTTGATCATTCAGATTTCCATTAGTCTTACCTTTTGTTTCCATACAGAATTTTCTTTTGAGGTTCTTTATCTTGTCTCTGTTGTGAAAGACTTTCAATAAGCAGAAATAGTTTAGTGAAATTAAATTTAAAAATAAAGTAAAACAAAAACAAACAAAAAGTAGTCTAGAATTATATTTATATACAGTTGACAGTTTTCAATATGTCCCAATAATAAATACCACATCTATTTTATTATGAACAGTTTTAGAGGAAGGAGAAAAAGGTGAAAATCTTAATTTTATCAGCAGTAGTGTTGCAGTATCCTGATATAACTGAGTCAAGCAGTGAAGCATGAAATAGACATTTTGACTACTCCAATTCATATTATCTCCCTATTCTGACTTAGTTAAATACTGAGGTCAGAGCCTCATCTTTCTCGATTTATTTATTGCTGAAGATGCAAAGATAGTGAAAACAAACTATTGCGGGTATTGTCAGAAAGAACTGTGACATGGGCAAACAGAATTTTAGCCCAGTGTGTCACCATAATAGGGGATTCAATTCATGTTTAGGTGGATAAACTTCATCTTCCTATAAGCAAACCAGTGCTGCACTCATGTTAGAGGCATTTGCAAGCTAGCAACCCTCACTGGTTGAGGGTTGGAACAACTTCTCCTCTTTGCTTCACTGCTTTTTTCTCAGATTAAAAAAAAAATCCCTTTGTCATTTCTCTACCATCAAATGTCTCTCCTACAGCAAAGAGAACCACAGCTATGACCACCATGTTCCTGAAAATCCCTAAAAAGATTGTTAATTGCTTGAGGACAGTGTACCTCTTAGGAGTTTGTTTTTTTTCTTCCCCACAACATGTAGCACAGAATGAGAACATAGTAAATATTTTCTTGGTTTTTATTCAGGGATTATAAGTGTCATATAACTGGGAAGTATCTTAGAAATCATCTTCTTCTACCCTGTTCATTTTATCAATGAAGAATCAGGACAGAAAAGTTGTTATTTCCCCAACATAAACAGGTAGTATGGTACAATTCAATTCATTTAATATTCAGTAGGTGCCTACTATGTGCAATGTACTGGAGGCAGCTTGGTTCTCCAAAAAGAATGCAGAATGTGGAGTCAGATATTCTGAGTTTATAATCTACTTTGTCATTTATCATTTCTATGACTAAGGATAATTTTTTTTTCTGAGTCTCAGTTTTCTCTTTTGCAAAATGAAGGTGTTGCTAGATGACCTCTGTGGTCCCTTCCAACTTAAAATTTATGATACTATAATAATTAAGTGTATGGGCATATAGGAATAGATAAAAAATACTTATAAGAATACTGCCACATCTACTCTCAAGGAATCAAAAGACTGAGAAATTGGTTTACTGAATCCTACTCTGTGGTCCTGGAGATAAAGACTGAAGCAACTTCTTTTTCCCTTAGCTGCAATCCTATTAATGTTGCAGGTTATAAAATAAACGTGGTTACAACCATTCCCTATACTTTAATCAGTCAGCTAAGACTAAAATATATACTTTTCATGGAGCTAAAGAACTCTAGGTTAAGTTTTTAAATGTTCTCATTTACATGAGGAGTGTTTTTGGTCTTTTTCCTTCTTTTCTTTTATTTTTTTTAAGTGCTGGATTTGATTTATGAAGAAGAGAAAAAAAATCTTGACTCTCAAAATTCTGTTAGGATCCCATTCTGAGCATTAAGTTTTATGATTTCATTCTTTATGTTTATGCATGTTATAAATGTTTTAAGTGAACATAGTTCTGGTGAAAGATGTTGGACTGGCTGTCAAAAACTAAGATCTTATGTTTATTTAGAGCAGAAGCAGTATGAGTTCATTAAATGCTATTTCCAATATGCTAAAACTATTTCCTAAGGATCAAGCTACTCATATAGTTGGTTTATTCATTTGTTCAGGCTTTTAAGTTTTTTTGTGTCAATATTTTTTTTTCTATAGGGCAAACCATTGTAAATAATGGGTTCATCATTCTCATCCTTCCTTACTGAAAATCTAGTTTCACAGAATACTAGTAACAACTAACCTATATGTTATCATGCCATTTTACATATGGAAAACTAAAGCATCAAAGCCATATTATTGACTCATCCACAGTTTCATATCTTAAGTATCAGGGATGAGATTTGAATCCAGACCTTTTGTCTGGACAGTGTTCTTTCCATTATGCCTAATGTATACTCCTAATTAAGCCATTAACTCAATCCTTTGAATTTTTCAATCTGTGGAAGGCAGTCTATAAATTCAGACTACTGTCCCTTTGACACACTCTTGGGATTTCTTCCTCTTACAAACTTCCAGTATATCTACTTCCCCTGTCCTCTCTGGAATTGATATGTTAAATGATCAGACAGGAACATTCTGCTCATCAGACTTCCCATCATATGTCGGGTGACCACAAGTTCCTGCATGTCAAATGGCTGCAAATAGACAAGTTGGAATGATGTTAATTTGAACATCTGGGAAGTCGGTGAGATGGGAAGATTTATTATATAGGTATAATCATTGCTGCAGCAGCAAAGCTTAGTGGTCATTTTCTTTGACCCAAGCTAGGCATATGGTTGAAGGGGTCCTCTCCCAAGCACATTACAGTTTAAACTTTGCCATTAACTATGACTTAAATTCTACTTTTTAGCCTCAATTGGCATTACATGAAAGAAACTCAAGACAGTTTTACCTACTCTTAAAAAGGAGACACTTTGACACTTATTCCTTAACATGGAATTATTCATTGATTAGCCTTCTATGAACATAATACTGTGACAGGTCCCCTGGGTTGATATTTTCCTTTAAGGAGTTTACAATATATTGGGGAAGTTATAACAAATACTGTTGAAAAGTTGAATAAAATATAGGGTTTAAGTAGCAGTTTGATATAATGTTGTTTTTTTAGTCATTTTTCAGTCATTTTTGATCTTTCAAATTCCAACTTTAAAAGATTTGTTAAGAGTTCATTTCTAATTATTTTACTCTGTTTTATACTGAAACCAGAAATAATAACTAATATTTTATAAAAGTATACTTGGGAAGAATTTTAATTAAAGTTGTCAGTACCTATGATTGGACATAAGAAAAAAAAGATTATTTGGGTTTTGAGCCTTTAAATACTTAAACATTTACATTTTTATTACACCTATACATTACTTACCCACTTAAGCTTCAGAGACAATGAAACTGAAGGGGAGGGAGGTAACAGTCAAATTTGAAAATTAAAATTTAAAATGATACTTAAATAAAATTGTCTCAGATTAAGGGCAGATGATGTAAGAGGTAGAGGACTCTATGCTCAACAAAAAAAGAAAGGCAATCTGGTGTCATGGATAGAAAACAGGCCTTGGAGTCAGGAATTGAATTCCTATTCTGACAAAAACTAGTTGTGTAAGTTATCAGAGAAGAACTTCTCCTCTCAGTACCTAAGGCAGCTCTCTAAAATTATAAATTACAGGTGATGGAGGAAGGGAGAGAGTTTATACACAGACTTCTTTATTCAGTGAAATCATAGGTTTTTATGAAATCAACTGTCCCTTTCCCACAAGAAATTTCATTTATTTACATTTTTCCCATGGTAGTATTTGTTGTAATATTAGGTTTTTGAGTTTTCAGTCTGTTTGTTTTGGTGGACCTATGTGCATGCACACATGTGTGGTGCCTATATAATTTTCTTTATATTGTTCTTGGGCACTAGTGTGGGAAACAAATATTTTGAGCTATATCTTTTCAGCATAGGCAATGAAACATTCACTCCCTCTTACTTAATTTCTCTGATTTTGGTTACCTGGGTCTGAGAAAGTCAGGCTGGGGAGAGGGAGGGTCTTTGCTTGAGAAATAGGCTGTCAAAATTTCATTATGGCTGCAATTGAAAGAAATAAATAAAGCTAGGAGAAATGATATGAAAGCAAAAAAAGGAAGATTGTTATTAATTCTTGTCCAAAGTCAGCAGTTTCTCACCCTGTGAACAAAATAATTAAATCTGTATTAGTGCCCCTTTTTTAATTTGGGGGAGGGTTATAAAGAGACATAATGGATTGTATTATTAAAGGGACTGTACTATTGACTGCATGATCCCTGATTGAGATCATAGATAGAGAGCTGCAAGAAAATTTAGCAATATCTCAATAAAGTTCCTCATTTTAAAGATTAGGAAACTGAGGCCTAATATACAGGTAATTAAGTGCTAAATTTAGAGTCAGGAAAACTGATATCGAAACTTGCTTCAGATAACTTTACTAGATGCTTGAACCTGGCCAAGTCACTCACTAGTCTTAAACTTCATCATTGGTAAAATGAGGGAGTTGGGCTTAGTGGGTTCCAAGTTCCTTCAGTACCTTCTGGGTCTAAATTTCCAATTATGACTCCAAACTTTCGGCTTTTTCATTACCCCATCTTGCCTCTGCCAACCACCTAATTCCATGATATTGTTTCAGAAATACATTACTGATATATATATATATATATATATATATATATATATATATATATATATATATATATATATGTTATAAACCATAAAGTGCTCTATAAATATGAGTTGTTGTCATTGCTATCATTATTATTATGGAACTCCACTATAATATCATAAAAACTACTTTATTTTTATTCAGCTATTAGCCATACTTAATATAACCTGCTTCAAATGAAACTAACAGTCTCCTCAATATCATGTTGCTTAATTTCATGTTTCTCCAAACCAAAGAGAATGCTTAGGGTAAAATATGCTTGCATTAGATTAACCCTCCAAAACTTATTGTTTCTTAAAAAGCTATTTCAAAATATTTTAATTAATATATGTTACATTTCTGTATAATTTTTTTTATCAATCTTATTTTGAAAACATTCTCTTGTCCTAAAATTTCACTGGAAATAGGGACAACTAAGAGTCTAGCCTTCTGATTCTGATTGGAATGATATTTAAACAATTAAATAGTGATAGTTTTCCTCTGATGGAATAAAGTCCCATTTCTCTGATTTAGTTAAATTTTAATTTCTTCACCTTTTTTTTAGCTTGGCAAGGAAGAAACCAGGAAATGACAACCCAAAATGATTTTCAGAAGTTCTAACAGAACCATAACTAGAAGAGTCAAAATGGGTTTTGCTGCAAGATGTCAACAAGCAGGAAGATAACATGGCAAATAATCTCCTTATACTTCCCCTCCAGGTCCTCAAGCAGCATGACTTGCAACCACCAGGTCTTGTCACTATGACTATGTCACTATGTCACTTCTGGACATAATGTTCCTTCTAGTGTGACTATACTTCAGGAACAATTATAGCTGGTTATAGCTTGGGCTTTTAAGAAGCATTTTGCGTAGTAGAAGTGCAAAGTGAATGGATATGAGACTAGGAAATACCTTAGACTTGAGCTCCAATAAAGAATTTGGTCATGTCTCACAAAATTTTACTTCTGACATTAATTTAAATTGGTTGGAATAAAGAAGGGCATAGCCATATGGATTGGAAAGCGAATGAAACCATTAATCAAAGAACCCTATTAAATGCCACACATTCTATTAGGGGAGGTGTGCATCAGGGTGCTTCGGAGGTCATTCTGAGAATTGGTCTTATAGTGCTTGTGGAAAAAAAAGTCTATTGAACATAAATAACTTTTTGCAGATCATAATAAATTGAGAAGTTTGGTAAACACAACTAAGGTCAGTGAGATGGTCATATGAATGCACCATTAAAAAAAGATAGGTACCCATCTGTTCAGAATTATAATTTTTAGTATGATCAAACATCTCAAACAAATATGGTTCATTGTTGCTATGAAATGAATCCAGACTGTATTATCCAGTTTGAGACCTTACTGGACCATTAATAATTAAATGAAACCAAAAGGAACAGAAAAAAGTAACCAAAGTCATGAGGGAAAGAGACCAGGTATATTATGAACTAAAAATGTTAGAATGGTCTGCCAAAAATAGATGAGTTTTTCAATTTTTAAAGTAAAAATGTATGGAGGTACAGTGCTCAGAAATTATGACAAGTAGATCAAAGTATTCTTACAATGGGAATCCCAACCATCATCCCATTCAGATAAGTGCTGTACCTTCATGGTAGTTAGAAGTTCCCACTGTGTTTCCTTAGCCTATTTCTCCTTCTTCCTCTCCCATTTCCCCCTTGGATCTTAGACACTATTATGAGCTGTTCAGATCTCATAGACTAAAAAGGGGTATAACAAACACATCCAGAATCAAACTTTAATAAATTAAGTTTTGTACAAAATACTGTGATAAATCTTAGAAATACAAAGAGAAAGATAAAATAAAATAGTCTCTGCTCTCAAGAATCTCACATTTTAATGAGGAAAACAAGACATGTGGAAGGTTTTATCTGACAGAAGGAAAAGTCCTCTGGCCCTTAGGGAGCAGGGGCCGAGTAGATCAGAATTGTTTATCATTTTAACTTCCAGCATTGAACCATTGGACAGTGCCCAGGACTTTGGTGATAAGAACATTGTTTTTTAAGTATTCCAAAGATATGATTGCAGTGATGGTTGCCAGGTTGCATCTCTACATTGGGCCATAATCATTGCTCTTCTCAAGGCCCTTGGCCCTTGCTGATGTTCTAAGAATCTGAAGTTTGATACATACTGGTTTCTGCCTCCTGCCTCTCCCTCTTGGTCCCTTGTTTGCTTCAGCTAGGATGCTGTGACATCTCCTTAGAATCTCCCTTCCTGTCTGATGACTGAAAGATGGGCTAAAAACAGGACAAATGTATTTCCTACCTTTCGTAGATCTCCTGAGTAAGGTAGCAGGGTGTCAGCAATAGTTGTTGGTGGTGATGGAGAAGTTGGATCTCTTCTCCACAATGATTTCTCCCAGTGATAGGGGATGGGCTGAAAGGCAAAACAGGAGGTCTATCATTTTAATTATAGGTAGGTCAAATCTTTAAGTTGCAGGGCAGGTACCAGTCTATCCTGATGGAGGGAGTTTCTTCAAACAGTAAAATCATAAGTCTACCAAAAAAATAAAAACAAAACAAAATAAAAACCTATTGTTACTCTTAAAGTATTACTTTTAGATTATTTCTCTAATTCTAGCTTAAGAGAAGTCTCTTACTATATTGAAATTTTTTAAAAAATCACCTAAAGAACTTGGTTTTAGTCCTATTTCAATTACTTACTAGCTATATGACTTTGACCAAGAAAGACCATGAAGAGTTGTAGGAGTGAATTCCTAAGTTTAACATTTCCAAGTGGATTGAGATGTTTTTCCTTCCAAATTAAAGCACATTCATAAAATATCAAATTTATTTATTCAATTCTTATGTGATAGGATTCCTCTAAAGCAACAGCAGTCCGTTTAAGTTCAAAATTATTTAGTTTGGCATTGCTGTGGCAACTCAGGGAGCTTTTTAGGGCTGAATAAATTAAATTTTGACCAAATAAAGCAGGCTATTTTAAATTGATGGTTTTGTACGGCCCACAAATGATGTTATAAATATCCAAAAGGCCCTTAGCAGAAAAAAAGGTTCCCCATTCCTGCTCTAAAGCAAAGTTTCTTTGTCTTTTTTTTTTTTTGTATCTTTTGCACCTCTTACATGGTCTGGTGAAACCTATGGACTCTTTCTAAGAAGGAGGCTTTAAAATGCATGATATTACATTGGAAACCAATTATATCGAAATACAATTATCAAAACTTTTTTTTAAAGTTCCCTGGGTTACAGAACCAGATCTCTAGTTCTAAAGTGAAAAGTCCTACTGCACATGAAAAGAGATCGTGATGGAATGGAAAGTAGCAAGATAAAGGTATAAATCATGGCCTATTTAGCCTCTGAAATTAGATAGTATCACAAGGGTTCAGATCACAGTGAGGTTCTTGTTCATAATGTTTTAAAGACACTTCAGGAAGCACATTCCATTCAGAAAACAATCTTTTATATTGAAAGAAAAGCTTCATCCCTTTTCCAGTGCTAGTTTTTGTGACCATATAGCATCTAGAACTGAAAGGAACTTCAGAGATCATTTGTTTCAACCCCCCTCATTTAGTGGATGAAGAAATAGAGACCCACAGTGGTTAGATTATTACTCAAGGTCATAAAACTAGAATTAGGGTTCCTTACATATAGAAAATTATTTGAATAAATGAATAAATAAATAAAAGGTATCCTGACTGTTATCCATGGAAGATTACCTTAGAGGGTTTCACTTTGATAATGTCACTATAATGCTCCTGTATTTCTCAGCATTGAGAATCAAAGAGAGCTGCTTTATATTCCTTCTTCAATATTAATGTTCTGTCTTTGATAAGGTCCGCTGGGATTCAAAGATTATGCCTTTGAACCCAAATCACTCTCTTGCTCAATGTTTGGATTTTGATGCTCAGAGTAGGAGTAAATAACAATTATTTCTGTTCTGACCAGAAACTCTGTGGGATTTCCTTCCTAAATTGATTCATTGGTAAGTCCAACTAGACCTTCTTTTGCGTAATTCTTACCTAGCCTTTAATTTCTGAATGGGTGCAAACTGAGACCTCAGAAAGACCTCAGCTTAAAAAGTCCAGCTTCTTCCATTGCATTGGGGTTCTCTCCAGCCAACCTGAACAATGTCTTGTTATTTGACTTTGATAACTTTGGAGAAGTGAGGCTGATGATTTTGCATAACCCTGCCTCACTTAAATCCAATTCATTTTCAAGTCAAATCACAGCCATCCTGATATTATTAATCCTTTTTGAGAAGGGGCAAACAATGTAGTTATATTTTTAAAGATACTATTGAAAACCCAAATTATAAACATTTTATTTCACCTCAACTCAATTTGATTTAATTTTAGAAGAATGCATTAACTCTGGATGTGTCTGAACATGAAAGTAAACTAAGTCTTTACTTAATAAAGCACTCTGCTAATCAAAAGAAATAAAAAGAATGAGTGGTACAATAGCTAAAGTGTGACCTCAAACACTTACTAGTTTTGTGACCCTGGGCAAGTCACTTAACTATTTGTCTCAGTTTCTTCTTCTGGGAAATGACTTGGCAAATAAAAAAGGAAAACCACACATTATCTTTGCCAAGAAACACCAAATGGGGTTACAAAGAGTTGGACAACTTAAACAACGACAAAAAGCACCTGCCCTCAAGGTTCTCACTGGAGTCTAATGTCAAAATTCAAACAAAAAGGATTACTAAAAGATACATAGAAAATAGAAAGAAGGTAACTTCAGTGATGAAAATATGTGACTGAGAGGGCCAGGATAATGTCCTATAGAAAAAAATGAAAATAGCTCTTGCCTCCAAGGAACTTACTTTCAACCAGGTGAATAAAACTTAAAGATAAATAAATACAAGATATTTAAAGGGAGAAAGAACATTAACAATGGAGGTCCAGAGGTAGGAAGCTCACAGAACTTAACCTTGAAGGAAGGTAAGGATTCTTAAGAGGAAGAGGCGAAGAAGGAGTACATTGTATGTATGGGGGATAACATGAAAGTGGGAAATAAAATATGAACTTTGGAAATAGATAGCAGATTAATTTGAGTGGAACACAAGGTGAATGAAATGAATAAATGTATGAAATAAATCTGGAAAAGTGGGATGGAGCCAGATTATGTAGAATTTTAAATGCCAGTCCAAAGCAATAGAGTATCCATAGCCATCTTTGAGCAAAAAAGACTGAAAGGGCCAGACCTGTGCTCTAGGAAAAGCAACTGGGAATCTATCTGATAGATCATAGATTTAGAGCTGGAAGGTATTTCAGATTTTATCAAGTAAAATCTCATTTTACAGATAAAATCACAAAGGTCAAGTTAAAATTTCTGTAAGAGTCAGAGAGGGGATTTAAACCCAAGTTTTCACACTCAAGTGTTCTTTTCTCTGAACCACACTGTGTCTCTAACCAAGAGCAGAGAATTAGAGAAAAAGTGTAGGAATCAGAGAGACCAGTTAAGAAACTATTGTAGTAGTGGAAGTGAGAGGTGATAAAGGACAGATATGAGAGAGATGCTATGTTAAGATTGTTGAGATTTGGCAACAAAATGAATAGGGGAATTTAAGAGTAGGGAAGATTTAAGAATAATATGGAGGTTCAGAACCTTTAACCCTGGGTGAATGGAAGGTTAGTGATACCCTTAATAAAAATAATAAGTGCTCAGAGAAGTTCAGCAGAGGGATTTAATGGGAAAGCTAAGGAGATCACCTTCCAACATAATGAATTTAAAATTGGGGGTTGAACTAGGTAACTTCTCTAGTATCTTCCAATTCTAGATCAATAATCCTATGATTCTATAGAGGATCACTCACTTGCCCATAAGCTAATACTACCCTCCCCCCCCAAACCCAAAGGTAAAAGAGAATCACTTAGTTACATGCAGTTATCTATTTACATTTTTCATAGTAGTAAGATAGTGAGTCCATCTACCAATAATTTGTAGTAATGATAGATAGAAGAGCTAGGCAAATAGCTTTATGATCACAGAAACCATTCTTCCTAGCCAGTGCAGGAAATCCAACAGAATCAACCATCTCAGTTCAGTTCCCTTAATGTTTTATAGTAATTAATAGCAATTGATGCAATTTTCAGCAATTAAATCCTAATGCATTTATTTTATTTAGGAACTTGCTCTTTAGTTAAAAGATGTATTCCCTAGCCGTTAAGGGAATGGACAACTACTTGAAATGCCTGGTGTTGTGTCCTCCCCTCCCCCATTCTCATCCCCTCTTCAGCTGATTTGTTGCCTATCACTGCTTTAAAGATTTTATTCCCCACCCACCCACCCAATATCTGAGTTTTCCCCAGTAACAAAATAGCCAAGATACTTTAATGGTCTCTGAGATAGGAAAGACTTAATTATTTGCATTAATATAGTTATATGCTATGAGCCAGTAGTACATGCCTTGCTTGTTTCAGCTGTTAATAAAAACATAGTGAATTTTGTTTTTGCCAATAAACCCTTTAAAAGAAATGAGAATCCTATCTCTTCTAAAGAGTTAAGATTAAAATGTGCGTTGCTTTACTCTTCCTCTCTTTTAGCCTCTAGCCTGCCTGCTGCAGATACATAAATGATTGAATTAGAATAAAAGGTATTTGGGTTTCTTCTTTGCACGTGTTCGTTAATAAAGGCTGGCTTTGATAACTTTCAATTTGGGATTAAGGTAACTTTTTGAAAGAGATGAAGGACAAAACTGATACATAAGGTTTCTACCTATACTGAATACCAGATAGATAGTGTTTTAGTGGTTAGAGTGCTGAAACTGGAGGTAGAAACATCTGAGTTAAGAACTGACCTTAGATCTTTAATAGTTGTGTAACTATAATAATAGTTCAGTTCTATCTGCCTCAATTTTCTTGTCTTTAAAATGTCATCCACTTCCCAAGATTATTGTGAAGATTGAATGAGATAATATTTGTAAAACACTTTGAAAACCTCAAGGTGTTGATTAAATGGTGGTTATAATTATAATTATTATGATTATTGCTATCCTAATTTTCATTAGCAGACAAAAATAATTTTCAGAAAATGATTCCTATTGGAATGATATTTCATTCTTAGTTTTAATGCTAATTCCACTGAAAATGTCCACAGAATGAAGCTGCCAGGCAGCTATTATTGATGTTTTAAAAATGGGTCTATTAAGACTTACAAGATGATCTTCTCTAATGTTGCATAGTATCAGAAAAACAAAAAATAATGCACAAGCCTGTTTGCATTTTCCTATTCCTGCATCATGGAGACCTTGTAAAGTTGGAGAAAACCTTAGAAATTCTGATCTAATAGTTCATCCAAAACCAGTATCATCTTTCCAATATCTAGTATTTACCCAAACACCTGAAAACTTCTAATGATAGGAAATTTGTCCCTTTGCAGAACGTGTGCCTTTGTGTGTATGTATATATGTGTGAATGTATACATATCTCCATATAAGATAATAGCAACAACAAAAATGAAACATCTTAAGTTCAAAGACAAAAGGGGGGAGGGGAAGCTACTATTTTAAGCATTAAAAAAATCCCTAGATACCTACTTGTGAAGAAACAGAAATCTGACAACATATTTGGCAACCTTAAATATAAAAATAAAGCCTACAACAGAACCTGCCTGCCAAGACTGCCTTGTTAGCAGTTGAACACCCCAAGATATGAGTGCATAATAGAAATGCTGTAATAATCATTTGGACAAGGACACAATTTGCATGAGAATGAATCGGGAACTGTCCTGGAACACCAAGAAAGATGAATATTAAAGATTCTTTTGAACATGATTAGCATGTTGATGCTAGACCAAACCCCAGGCCTTCCTTGTCTTTAGAGACCATGAGGGGAAAGGTATTGAACTTTATACACCCATCCCCAATAATGATGGTCAGTAGCAAGTAATCTAATATTTAAAAGGCTAGTGTAGACCTTGTGAAAATTTACTGGTCTAAAGCCCAGGGCTATTTTTCAATCTTATTTTCTCCCTCCTTTTTCCCCCCATCAGATTTTTTTCTAAAATCTGAGGATGCCCCTTAAATTAAACTCAGCTGTGCCTTGGAGAAATATTGAAGAAGGAAATAGAAAGTGCTCATGTACCATTGAGATATTGAAATTATGCAAGATGAGAGGTGGAAAAATTATAAAAATGAAACAAAGCAAAGAAATCATGTAAACAAATTAATTAATTGTCTGGAAGTGAAGTGTATGTTTGTAGTTTTGCCCTCATGGAAAGGAAATTGGAGTTCATTATGCTTGCTGACTGATTTAAAAGCTTTTTCTTGCACAGTATCACCTAGAGAGGAGAGGGAGTGGAAAACAGGGAGTGAAAGGAGGGAGAGAGAGGAAAAGAGAATAAAGGGAGATGCAAAGAAAGGGGAAGGATAAGGAGCAAAAGAAAGAGAAAGAAATGCATATCAGTTGTAGCTTTAATAAAAAAGAAATTCATTACTTTGACTCTCCAGAGAGATAGTTCTTATTTTACTCTGAATCTAAAGATATTGAGGCAGTAACCTCCCCTCTTACTTTTGTTTAATTTTTTGAATTCATTTCTTTTTCTTTATCTCTGTTGCTCTGTCTTTCTCTGTCTCTCTCTGTTTTGCTCTCTCTTCATCATACTCCTCCAGTGGTTTAGAAGGAAATATAAATGTCTTTAGATCTGTCTTTTCAAGGTTAGTCTCCTGGTGGACAGAATCAAGAACAAGTACATCCAATAGAATGTAAGCTCCTTGAAGACATTACTTTTTTTTCTTTTGCCTAAATGAATAAATGAATGAATGAATGAATGAATTAATGAAGAGCTGTGTTAATGTAATTCGGTTTGGTTTTGTAAATTTAATTAAATGTGCAAATACTTTGAAATTACTTTAGGCTATGCATGGGATATTCTGTTTCTGTTTCTCTCTCTCCTCTCTACCTTTCTCTCATTGTCTCTGTATCTTTATCTTTGTTTTTCTCTCTATCTCTCCCCTTCTCCCTCTCTCTCTCTTCTCTCTCATTCTCTATTTCTCACCTTGTCTCTTGCTCTGTCTCTTCGGTTAAGTTATCCATTATATAATCTTCCTCAAACAACCTAAAGTTCAAAATATTGTCAATTTTGTGTGTGTGTGTGTGTGTGTGTGTGTGTGTGTGTGTATCTATCTGCCTATCTATCTATCTATATTTATATATCTACAGATTTATCTATATTTCTCTCAGACTGGGGCTGGGTTTGGGGAGTAGGAGCATTTCTTTAAGTCAAGATAAAATGGAAAGGTGGCATCTGATAGTAAAGTTCCCAACAACTGGCATATGTTTTATACTTCACAAATTCTCTCTTGCTAATCTATTTCCTCATTGTAGCATAGGGATGATCCTAGTTTCTCTAAAGTTATTCCTGTAAAACTCTGGACAGTGGTGTCAAACTCAGATAGAAATGGGACCTTTAAACTGTACCTGAAAATTTCTATGGGTCACATGTTGACTTAGTTTTAAAATGTAAGGTTATCCCTGTTTTATTTCATTTTAATTTATTTTGTTACATTTTAATGTGATTCCATTCATTTGACACTTCTGCTCTAGAGGTTCTTAAACAACTGGAAAGACTTCAAGTATAAGCCTAGCAACAGACTTGTCTGGAGTTAAGTTTATACATAAATACACACACACACACACACACACACACACACAAACACATATACATACATACATATATAATTTCACTGAACTTGCTCATGAAATCAATTGACCAAGAGTTCTTAACTTTGGATATAGGAACTGAAAAAATTTTTGATAACTTTTTTCAGCATAATAGATTTTTTAAAAATTTTATATACCTTATTTTGTGTATTTAAGGATATAATTCAGAAAAGGGATTCATAGGCACCATCAGAATGTGAGGGGTCCTTGATTTGCACAGTTTTAAGAAATTCCTTTCCTATGACCTGAAAAATTTGTGGTTTGCTTCAGGAAGACAGTATGCAAACAAAATGAAAGTATTAATTCTTTTGTGTTTCTGCTTTTATTTATACCATAAAAATGCAGCATTTATATTAAAGCTAAGAATAAGAAATGTGTGGAAAAACTCCGAAGAACATGTGATTGCTATCCATAACAATGAAGACAAGGTTACTGTGTTTAGACAGTGACCCCATCATGAAATACACATTAAAATCAAGTTGGGAAGTTGGTAAGCAAAGACCTTCATCCCATGCCATGCCTTTTCCCTTTAATTTGTCAATATTTTAATATCACATATATATTTTAATTTTTAAGAGAAAGAAATATTTAAATATCTATAAAACTTTTTTTTCTTTTTCTTCCCAATTCAATTAGATCAATTTATTTATAGATAAAAATATTTTAACATCCTATCCTCTGGCAAATCTTTCATCCTGGAAGATCCTATAGGTGTCAAATGATATATGAACACAAATGCTTTCTTGTTTTCTACATGAACCTGTTTGAATGCCACTTAATGTTGTATCTAGGTTCTTAAATATTGTTGAGTCCTACAAAGCTGTATTCATACTAGGCTTCAGGGATGATTCTAGTGATGGAGTTTATCTTTCTGTAGTCTAACAGCAAGGATAAGTTATTCAAAGATCATCAAAGATAAAAATATCACCAGGATAGCCATAAGGCAGTGGAGTTTTCGACTATGTCGGCCCTAGAAGAGAATGTACCAAGTTATGAAGGGATTATTATCTTCATTAATGGAGGTGGCACTCACATTGAAAAAAATCACAGATCCTTGAAGTTTTGAGAACATCCAGTGTTCTTATCAGTGCTATAGTGAGTCTTCAAAGACTTCTTTTTTCTTAATTTTTAATGCCTATCTTTACTTTTATATTTGGTATAATTTTTTTGGCATTATATATTACCTTTGGTAATTCCTGACTCATTTTCCTTGACTAAGGTTTATCATAGATGCATTATTTTCTTCCTACTTAGTAGGATCTGCAACCATCCATGTCTACTTCCCTCATGGGTACCAGAGCTGAAAGGACCAAGATGGATACAAACTGTAATATAGCATGTTTGTTTTGAAGAATGGCAGTAAATCATGAAGTTTTCTTAACATAATTTGCCAATTTTGATTTTTGTTGGCCCCTTTATGGGCAATAACTAAAGAACATATTCAAGTCTGAAAAATCTCCTTTGCACTACAATATACCAAGTAAATGCATCTATTTTATAATATTTTTAGTCCCCGTTGCACCTCCAACAATTGTGTTAAAGATTCCTCCCCAGGGATCTAACTTAACATTGCTTCCTATAGTATAACTCAGTAGATATACACTCTGCAGGACCCTCTTCATGATCTCTCCCTTCATTTCTCTTGAGCTTCCCCTTCTGCTTAATTTCTAGAATTCATGAAACAAAGCAAGTATGGATCCTTCAAAGAGAGGGGTGAAGAAAAAAGGAAAATCTCCTGGCAAATATAGCTTTAGTCTTTGAGTTACCAGAGTTTTATCTTTTTTTTTTTTAAGATGGCAAAAAATAGAAAAAAATCCACAGAAAGGCAGAGGAAATGAATTACAGATAAAGGAGCAAAGAATAAAGGGAAGGGTTATTTAGTTTGTCAAAAAAAGAGCAAAAGACAGTTTGCTATATATCATAAGCACCAGGAATAATAAATGGCAAAATAGAAGGCTATCTTCTCCGTACTCTCTAAGTGGTAAGGGATTCTCTTAAATTAAAAGGCGGTATAGTCAGAACAGTTAAAAAATGTATTATTGTTTTTTTCCTCTTTTGGCTTAGTATTACACTGGCACTGGATAGTTCATTTTGTCCCAAAGGCAAATAGTTAGTGCTTCATTTTACAGATATCATTCATGTGAGTGAATAGGAAGAATTTTTATATGAACATTCATAATACTACAATTGTTCATTAATGTTCATTTTTGATTTATTAAATTTAGGATAATTTGTGGGCTAAATTTGTAAAAAGGACTCTCTTCTGATATGATTTTAATCATTTACAGCATGGTGAATTGGCAATATTGTCTCATTATGCAACCTGTTGTTAGATTTCTAAAAAGTCTTATTTCATATGGTAGGAAAATAACAATTCACTTTTAGACTGATTCTCCATTGGGAGAGCTGAACTTTCTTCAAGTCCTTTATCAACTTGTCTTATACTTTAAGTTACTTGAGACAGATGGACAGATGTGTTAATATGCCAAGGACCTTAGGGAAATGGCTTTAATGGAAATACTATTGGGCCATGTATGCTTCTTAAATAGCAGAGGTGAATGGACTTTTGATGGTTATGAGTGACAAGATGAAGGCGAGGCTATGGCATATTTGTCATGAGACTACAAACAGAAACAAAATTGTTTTCAGATCAGTCTGAAATTTGGCAAGCTTGGATCAAACTATTTTTAAAATTTTTGTTTTTAATTATTTGGATTTCACACACACACACACACACACACACACACACATACACACAAACTTTCCCACCCAAAGAGAAAAAGTTCAATGTATATGAAAATGGTGATTTCTACCATATACTTCTTGTTTTTAAAGGATATAACAAATTTAACATGTTAGTTCCAACATTGCCCCACTTATCTATATTCCCTTCTGACAATCCTTCTGCTTTCTTCTGTATACTCTTTTTTTTTAGTTTTTTTTGCAAGGCAATGGGGTTAAATGCCTTGCCCAAGACCACACAGCTAGGTAATTATTAAGTGTCTGAGGTCGAATTTGAACTCAAGTACTCCTGACTCCAGGGCCAGTGCTCTATCCACTGCACCACCTAGCCTCCCCTTCTGTATACTCTTAAAATGATACATTGACCATTTTTCTTTTAGTTTCTTTTTTTGTAATAACTCTATTACTATCGATACTGTCAATCTTCCTCATACCTTCCTCATCTTCAACAGGAAGAGGCCTTGTATCAAATAACTATAGTTACACACAGAAAATGCTCACATTGGTCATGTCCAAAAATGTATGTTTCTTTCTGCATCTTTAAGTCTATCACTTCTCTAACAACAGGTGAAAATCATAATTCATAATTCTTGTTCTAAAGCCATCATTATTCATTACATTGACCATAATTCTTACCTCTTACATAGTTGTTTTCCTTTAAAATACTGTAGTCATTATGCAAATGGTTCTCCTGATTCTTCTTACTTTACTCAATCATTTCATGCAAGTGTTCTCAGGTTTCTCTAAAGTTATTTATTTCAAAATTTTTTATAATGCAGTAATATTTCATCACATTTGCATACCATAATTTCTTCATTTATTACCAATTGATTCCTATATATTTTGTTTTCAGTTCCTTAATGCAATTAAAAAGCACTGCTATAAAGATTTTTTTGACTGCTGTGGCAAATCTGAGAACTTTCTCTCTTTGGTCTCTTTTGGAGTTTTCTGAGTTAAAATGTATGTACAGTCTAATGATATTTTTTTGGGGGGGTTGTATAGTTCTAAATTGCTTTCCAGTATAGTTAGATTAATTCAATGCTCTGTCAACAGTATAATCATTTCCCATTTTTGGTCATTTTTGTCAATTTGCTGGATATAAGCTAGAACCTCAGATTTGTTTCCCTGATTATTCATGATTTGGTGTGTTTTCCATAGGGTAGTTGAGAGTTTGCTATTCTTCTTTTAAAGTTTCCCATTCATAGGCTTTGAAGAATTGAGGAGTCAGGTTAAAATTTAATAGAAAAATCTAAGTACTTTTATACACTGCCACCCATCATAAAACAATTCTAGTTAATTATTTTATAGGAAGTGTCAAAACAGATTCTACAGTATAGATCTAATAAAATAGAGATCAGCGTGAAAACAAAAAGGGGGCATCTTAAATGGCTTTACCTAACTGGGATTTCCCAAAAGCTCCTACTTCATAGTACATTCATTCATAAAGGCACTTTGTATATAGCAGTGACTAGGATAGGGTTCTTATCCTGAGCTAAGAGTTCCATTTAATCTATGACCTTGAATGAGAAAATAAATTATATCTGTATTTCTTTTCTTCTTCTCAAGGAAATTAGGATTTCCTTTGATTATGAATTTAGGCAACAGATTGTCTTGATAAATGTAGAATAACCTTCCCCAAATTGCCGAAAGGGTCCAGTTCTACTCTTTTTCAAACAAACAAATAAATAAACTAAAAAAAAGGTTAGCAACTCCCAGACTAAAAGGAAGAGACTAATGAAGTCAGGAAATGAACATCTTTTCTAAAATTAGAAGTATTAAGAGATGTCACACCAAGTGATTTGATTCATTCTCTCAGAAAAGTGTTAGCTATCCATTATGCCTCAAGGTGGATACACAAAGAAGAATTAAGACATGGTCCCTACCTTTAAACAGCTCATAGATTAAGTAGTAAATCAACAGTTTGAGGAAACTGCTAGAAAATTTTTAACAATATCATTTTGTGATCATAGGTGAGACACTTTACCTCAGAGGAGAGAAAGCACATTTTATAAGAAATGATCTCCCAGTATCCTCCTTTAAAGGCATTTCTCTTGGACTCTGATCGTGTCAAAGAAAGGATAAAAGCTATGGGACATATTCTGTTTGTTATGTGATGAAGTCTCCTAGACCAAGGCAAAATCTAATAGGAATTGTTTGTCCAAGACACTAGAGATGCTGAATGTCTTTGTTTCTTAGATCAGCAGCCCTCTATGAACAAAGCATTCTATTGACAATGTGAAGAAATATGTGGTTAAGAATCTATTCCCTGCAAACATAACATCTAACAAATTCAAAGATACAAACAAGAGAGGGAGCCCAAAAAGAAGACATCCTATTTTTGACCTTCTCAATACCCACCATAGTCTCTTTTGAAACAGACAATTAAATTTAGAAAGGGAATTATGAAGTTTTCCTATAGTTCCAAAGCAGGGTTTTTGTCTGTGTGTGTGTGTGTGTGTGTGTGTGTGTGTGTGTGTTTAAGTGCTATAGGAGCAACAGGTTGGTCTGGGAATACTGGGCCTGAAATCAAGAATACCTGAATTCAGATCCATCTTCATATAATTATTAAGTGTCAAACCTTGGGCAAGTCATTAAACCTCTGTCAGTCTCAGTTTCTTCAACTATAAATTGAGGACAATAGTAGTACCTACCTCACAAGGTTGTTCTGGGGATCAAATAAGGTAATATATTGGCTAAGTGCTTGGCAAGATACCATGATATGATAGGCAGTTAATAAATTCTTGTTCCTTTCCCTTCTCTCATTGATTGAATTCCCCATCTTATATTTGCTAATGTATGAGTTCTGTTCTCTCTCTTGGGAAGGGATAAGTATTGGGCTGGGAGGAATTAGAAAAAGAAAGATCTAGAGCCAATACAAAGCAAAATCATCCAACACCTATTCTATAATAGATCGATCTAATTTATAATCTGTGTCTAGACAAATGATAGCAGTAATAACTAAAATATATGTAGCTCCATAATTTTGCTAAATATTTGCTAAATCTTATCTCATTTGATCCTCACAGCAACACTGAGAAATAGCTGTTATGTGGATTATTTTTCTCATTTTGCAAATGAAGAAACTGAGGTTAATTAATTTGCCCAATATATAGCAATTAGAAATTGTCAGAGACAGAATTTGAACTCAAATCTCAAGAGCTGACCTTCTATCTGATATGTTACCATAGAATGGATTTCATCATATACCATGGTTTTAAGAACATTGAAAATATTAATGTTGTAAGAAAGACATAAAACTACTATATTAAGTCAGAATGTAATTAAATATCTTTTAATAAAGAAGTATGTTTACTTTCAGCTCAAGAATATTGCCTTTCATATATGTTAATAGCACTGATTGATCTGCCATTACTAAATAATTCTCTTGGGATTTCCAATCAGCAGTGGTTGAATGGTTGGCTTTAACTAACCCTCCCTTTCTTGTAAGAATGGAATTATGATTCAGATCAAAGGGTCATAGGACTAAATTTGGGAGGGAATTTGAAAGTCATTTAGGATCATGAATCATAGACCTAAAGTTGAATGAAAACTTCATATTTAGTTCAGTTTATTTATGATCCATGGAGAAATTTCAGTATACAAACTTAGAGGGGAAAATCATTATGTGTTATATTATTAACATTATATTATTAATATCATATTAATAAACCTCTAACTGAAATTTAGCATTGCAGTTATTTAAAAAGATATTGTTATAAGAAGGCATAAGTAGAGTTTTGGACTACCAAAAGGGTCCAGGACAACCAAAACATGCTGAGAACTATTAATTTGAAACAGTCTTTCATTATTTCACAGGTAAGATATATAAGGCCCTCCCAAAATCAAGTGATTTGCCCAAAATCACTCATGTAATAAATGGAAGAGATTGCTTTTGAATCCAGGTTCTCTGATTCAAAAGACAGTGTTCCTTACCTTGTGACATCCTACCTCCCACTACTATTCCAATAACCTCTCTCTTCCTCTGTCCTTTTCCACCATTTTTCACAGTTCATCTAGGAGCTATTCGTTATTTGGACATCTGGTTTTATTGTCAACCAAGTCTCCTAAATATTCGAAATTTTCAATTCACACTTTTCCCCATCCTTTTTGTTCTGTCATATAGAAAAGCAAGGTGGTCTTGTAAATACCAGGCCACCTATAATCTATTCCACTTGTCCTGCCACCCCTAATTCCCAGGAACAAAGTGAAGGGTGGCTATAATCCTTGCTTATTATTTCTACCACCAGATTATTATTCCTATCTGACTAAACTAATTAATTCACATAGAAACAAGCTCTGAATTCATTTCATATGAATTAGACAAGTATAAAATATGATAGAGCCATTGGAATGTATTTCTTTATATCATTTAAAGTTATGTAGAAAGGTTTTAGATAGAACAAAATGCCTCGAAGTGAAGGGATATATTAATTTGTTTTTTGATTCAGTAAAAACCACTTAAATGTTTGTTGCTAGAAATTCTGGCATTAATTTCTAATTTTTACTGAATTGCTGGGTAACTTCAGACAAGTCATGTAACTTCTCTAGGTTGTTATTTCCTTTGAAGTGATGTGAATGATAAAACCTTCCTAGAATATAGAAAGGAAGAAAAGAAGGAGGAATGGCGGAAGGAAGGAAGGCCTTGTAAGCTAACATTTCTAAGTCTGACTTTCAAAAATGAAAAAAAGTGATACAGGAATATAAAATATGATTGTTACCTTTTCATCTGTAAAAAGGCCATACTTCACAAATGGGAAGAATTTGGAGATGAATCCATAGAGGAAGATTCTGAGATACTTAGAATTAAGAAAATAAATCCTTACTGCCAATATAGTCTCTGCCACTGCAACTGAGAGTGGCAGATAGATTTTCTTTTTCACTAGATTTACTTTCTGATGTCCAAGTTTATCACTCAGGCAAAGACTATTCATCACCTCTTTCCTGTCAATAACCCAACATCAAGCCTGTGGGATCTGTGTTTATTATACCTTCTCTAAAGAGAGCTGGAACTCTTTCACTTTTGCTAAAGAGAAAGGAACAAAAAATAGGAAGGATGGATGATGAAGAGAGAAATAATAACATTTTCAACAAAATGATCATAAGTGAGAGTTGAATGACAGTTTTAATCTACCCTTAGTCATGTAATGTTCAACATTTTTATCAGTGCCTTGGATGAAGACACAGATGGCACACTTATCAAATTTTTAGATGGCAATAAGGTAGAAGGGATAGTTCACATGCTGAATGGCAGAATCCAGATTTCAAAATATCTCAGTTGGCTAGAATGATAGGTTTGAGCTAAAAAGAAGAGATTTATTAGGGAGAGTGGGAAGAATCTATGTTCCAGTTTAAAGGAAAAGATCAACTACACAAGAATAGGGGAAGGTGATGCTAAACAACATTTGAAAAAGATCATGAGGTACTAGCTCAAAGATCTGAAGTCAGTAAATCCTGAATTCAAATAGAGTTTAGACTCTTACTACTAACTGTGCTACCAACCTTGGACAGATTATTTATCTCTGTTTGTCTCAGTGTCTTCAACTATAAAACAGTTAATAATAGCATCTTCCTCTGTAGATCCTTGAAAGAATCAACTGAAATACTTGCAAAGCACTTAACACCTTGTCTTACAAATAGTAGGCTTTTTGTAAGTGCTACTTCTTACCATCTATGTCTGTACTAAGTAAACTCATTAAATCTTAGTTTGCATTAATAGAAACAAAATGAGTATTCTGAATTAGGAGGTGATAGTTTTTATTCAGATTAGTTCTGGAGTACTGTGATCAGTTTGGGGTATCCATTTTAGAAACTGTGTTGAGCTGCTAGAGAATAATGAGCATGGCAATTAATATGGCCATGGAACTCAAGGATGATTTAAAGAAAAGAGGAATATTGAAATGAGAATAGAAGACTTCAGGGAAGGATGAGGAGATCTAGCTATTTTTGTATAACTGAAGTGCTGTCCTATGGAAGAAGAGATTCTAAACTGAATAAAATTTGGATTTGTTGATCTCTGACTCATCCAAATAAGATTCCATAATTTGAACCTTATGGGACAAGTGATATTTTGTATGATTGCTGAACAAAGAGCAACTTTTATTGTGATATAGGAGTTTCTCTTCATCTTTTCCAAAATTTCCGGTATTGTCATTACTTGATCATTGATGTCTTAACTCATCTAAAGAAGGTGCCTCATCTCAGAAAACTAAATAGAGAACTATTTTTATTTATATTCTAAACTGTCTCAGAAAGATTTATTTCCTTCTTTTATAGTCTTTTCTACAAGTCCAAAGGGTGGTTAGATGGCACAGTGGATAGACTTGGTGTCAGGAAGACCTGTTCTTAAATCCAACCTCAGAAACTTACTAGCTATGTGGCCCTGGGCATTAAATTGCAATGGTCTTAGTTTCTTCATTTATAAAATAGGTTGGAGAAGGAATTGGTAAACCACTTTTCAAGAAAACCTCAACTGAGGTTGAAAAGAATTGGACAGAACTGAAACAAATGAACAACACCGACATACAAGCTCTATACTAGAAAACATAAATTCTTTTCAAAATAAGCACTAGAGAACATCATGCTCACATCTATGCAAATTTTATTGTCGTTATTGTTGTTGTTAGTCTCCATTCTCAAAGAAGATCCATGGCACCTTCAGGGTGGTATCTTGCTTTATACACAAACTGGACTCAAGTGAGACAGAGCTGTGCAGTTGTTAGCCTTATTCTCATCAAAATCCAGAGGCAAGATAATCATAAAGACAACTGGATATGGCCAGGGATGCTGTGGGTAACTTAGTCTTTTTAAATTAAGGTCTTCCCATGTCACAGGTTCTTTAAGATAACACTAATTCAGTGACTAAAGGTCAGGTACGAATTCAGGCAAAAGATTAGCAATCACAAAAAATATCAATCGGGGAAAGGAATACCCTTAAAGTTTCTGGACAGAACAGAAAAACCATTGTTTTCACACTCATTATAAGCCATCAAAACCTAGTGCCACTAGTGGAGAGAGCACCAGCCTTAGATTTAGGAGGACAGCAGTTCTACTCCAACCTCAGACACTTGACATTTACTACCTTACTACCTTGGACAAATCACTTAACCCTGATGGCCTCACAACCAGGGTCATCTCCAATCATCCTGATTCATATCTGGCCATTGGACCCAAATGGCTCTGGAGGAGAAATAAGGCTGGTGACATCACAGCATTCCCCTTACTCAAATTCAATTCACATGCTTGTCATGACATCACCTCTCTTGTCTTCTTTGAAAATGAAAATTAAACATTAAACCATCAAAATCTAAACAATGAGCCAAAGATCTGGCCTGGGTTTTTTATTGTCCATTCACTGAGAATCTGATTTCTGTTTTAAAGGAATAGCTAAGTAGCTCCCTTTGAAGCACAAAGGGTGTTTTAGAGTCAAGAGAGCTATATTTCTTTTCAGGTTTTTGCAAGGCAAATAGGGTTAAGTAGCTTGCCCAAGGTCACACATCTAGGTAATTATTAAGTGTCTGAGACCAGATTTGAACTCAGGTACTCCTGACTCCAGGGCTGATGCTTTATCCACTGCACTACTTAGCCACCCCTCTGAGCTATATTTCAAGAAATTTTAAATGAAAACTGCCTAGGAGCTATAGTTTCCATTCATTTCCTCAATGATTGCTAAAGTCTAGTATTGGTCAAGTGTTTATCCATGCCTTTTACCTTTGAAAATTGATGAGCTATGTATCTTACAAACAGCTTGTGATGTACCCAAAGTTACAAAATCATCTGGCTTCAGGGACAATCCTCAAATTTCTATTTATGTATTTGGTCCATGGAGCCATCTTGCCTAAAACAAATTTGCTTTTAGAAAGGAAAAGGCCAACTGACTGGACCTTTATTTAAATCGTTATATAAAGAATGTTACTTGAAATGCTTTCTGATACAGGCATTTTTAGTAAGTGTTTTCTCCTATATTTAGGTCTGAAGAGAAAAGTAACTTTCATTTATGGAAAAAAACATCAAAAAATGTCAAGTTGAAAGAGAGCAAGGTGCAAGGGATCAAGGACTTGTTGGACATTAATTATCAAATGTTGTAAGTAAGATGGGTCAGAAGTCAGGTTCAGAAAGGTCAACCAAAGGGGAGCAGAGAGAGTAAATCCCATAAATCTAGGAAAAGAAAGGACCAAATAAAGATCAGAAGTCATAGAAAGTACTGGACTGTAAGTCTAAAGATCTGGGTTGCAATCCCAACTCTGTCAGACATGAACTGGCTCTACAACCTTGGGTAGGTACTTAATCCCTCTGAGTCTCCTCTTCCTCAATTAGAAAATGAGGGAATTGAATCATTTGCTTCCCAAGGTCTTTTGAAACAAGAATCTCATGATCAGGGACATCAAAATTCTAGGAAGATTAATAACTTATAAATGGGTCTAAGTAATAGATTCTGGACACCTAAAGCAAGATCTAGACTTGGTTCAGACAGCAAAAGTTGATTTAAATCCAGTTTCATTCAATTTTCAATTGTGTGATCCTGAACAGGTCACTTAGCCTCCCTAAACTTCAGTTTACCTCTGTAAAATGAGAGATGGAAATGTGTTGGTCTCCCAAGTCCCTTCTCACAGTAAATCCATGATTTTATGACCATGTATCAGAGTCCTCAGACAAGTGACTGGATATTCTTCCTGCTCATGGCTAGAACATGCCTCAGGCTTCCTGGAGTTGAACAATAAAGGGGGGGATGGGGAACCATACAATGCCTGCCAAAAAGGGAACCAATTGTTCCCTAAAAAAGGAGGGATAAGAAGCAAAAATTAAAGAATCGAGTGCACAAGTAACTGCAAAGAGAATGTTGTCTTCCACTGGTGCAGTGACGATGGCTATTGGCACTCATCGAAAAGGAAATCAATATTTTGCGTGAATGGGATTTGGTGGCAAATGCAATGCTAATGAAACGTTAGATGTGATGTCTTTATTACTCTGTTTCTGAATGCCTTCTCCCTCTTTCTTTCTCTCTGGGTTTTTTGTTGTTGTTGTTTTTATGCATGTTTATTTCCCAACACACCAGGATTATGTTGTCAGCTGAAAGAGTAATAGAGGAACCTGTGGTGCAGTTCTTGCTTTCTTGCTGTCCATCTTGGTTCTGATTTGAACAAATGGGAGCATTTAGTCCCAGCCCTGGGGAAACGGAGGAGTGACTGAATTTTGTTCAGGAACCACTTGCTGTGAATAAGTCTAGCATAGAGGGAGAGGGAGAACATTAAGCCATGGGAAAGGGGTAAGGGAGAAGTATTGTTTTTCTAATTCGCCCCTGAGGAAAAATGCCAGTGTTTCTGGTCATAGCTGAATACACATCTCATAAAAAATGCACCAGGGCTTTGCTGGCATCTCCATCTCAGCATCAGTGATGGTGGTGGGAGGAGACAGCTGATGCTATTCCCTCAGTACCCAGGTGACAGTCACACCTTTGCTTCTCTTAGCTTCATGTTCCAGCACCTCAGTTCCTTGGAGAAAAAGATGCTTCACAGGGTGGAACCAGAGCTTTTTTTCCTCCACTGGAGCTCAACTGGGTCTCCCTGGAGCTTCTGAACATCTGGTATGCCAAGGCTAAATTGGCATTGCACACTTCTAATGCTTGGCACTGTATGAAGAGGACTATTCCAATACTATTTTGTCTGCCATTCAGCACCCCAGGAAAATGGAATTTAAAAAAAAAGACTATGGGACACATTTAACTATCTCACCCTTATATTCAGGTTTGGGGGTGTAGATTTGGTTCAGGAAGACCAATTTAGATGAAACAAAAGAGACTGAGAATTTGCATCTGAACTTCATTGTCAACACTTTTTTTAAACATTCAAATTAAAGCTGATAAGTGACTTAGTTGGATTAAAAACAACTTCTTAGAACATTAAATTATGAATCTGAAACTGGAAGCAGCCCTTAGAGGCCAAAAAAAACAATCAATCACAAAAGCAATCATTAAGCACCTACATTATGATAGAGTCTGGAAATTCAAAACAAAAATGAAAGTCACTGCCCTCAAGGATCTTATATCATATTGGGGGAGACAACATATAAATTTAGATAAATGTGTATAATCCATCCTATGGATTTACAGCTATGATCAGTAGCATCAGGAACTCCAGGAGAGGGTACTCCACTTAATGCTTACTGTATGAACTTGGGCAAGTCACTTAACTCCACTGCCTTATAAAACAAAAAAAAGAGAATAAAACATGATATAACCTCCAGAGTTTGTTCTAATAAGGGACATATGTTAGCCTCCAAAGTTTTGTTTCAAGGAAGAATATACAGAATTAGGTTAACATTTGAGTTAATTAAATTTTTATAAACTTGTCAATTATGCATATGTGAGACCTGGCTAGAAAAAGGTTCCAAATGAAATTCTGAGGGTTGTTAGTTATACTATTGCACTATCCTAAGGCAGATCTGAAAAAGTTGCTTCTGTGCTTGCCCATCAAGGAACTGACCCTCATCTTGGGATTTGTCAGGTACCCTTATGGTAGGGGAGCTGGATATCAGATTCTATTAGGTTGGGGTGTCCCATCCTAATTCATGTCCTTTGTACCTTATCAGTTATACTGAAGACCTCCAAAAAAGGGAGTCCTCCTCCCTAGAATATCAACCACCATCCAATGATCCTTGATATATTGGGAAAATTCATATTTGCTATTAAAGAGAGAAAAGCAGACAAAATTCACATTTGTTTTTCAATGACATCAACAATTCTTAGATTGGCTCTCTTATTGGTAAAACCATGTTGTCTCTCAAAATACACACAATACATACATGGGAAATTTTTTTGTGGAAATCTCTCACAGCTGGGGAAATCAGAAAAGATCTGTTATTGGAAGCATCATCCAAGCAGAGAATTGAAGGAATCTAGGATAAGAGATACAAGAGGAGAAAAAATGTATTTCAGGCTTGATAGATAGTTAATTTAAAGACAGGGTAATCCAGTTCTCTTCTTGTTACCCTTGAGGAAACCTGAGACCCAGGGTGGTTAAGTCACATGCCAGAGACCATAAAGGTAATAGTGTCATGATGATGATGATGATGATATTTGTCCTTTCTCAAAGAAGACCATGACTTCAGGTTGGTGATGCCATGACATGCATGTGAATTGGATTTGAGTGAGGGGGAACTGTGCTAAGTCACCAACCTCTTTTTCTCCTCTGGTTGGATATGAATCAGGATGACTAGAAATGGCCCTGGATGTGAGGCAATCAGGGTTAAGTGGATTGCCCAAGGTCACAAAGCTAGTAAGAGTCAAGTCTGAGGCCGGATTCAAACTTCCATTCTCCTGACTCCAGGGCTGGTGTTATATCCACTGTACTACCTACCTATCCATCAAAGGTAATGTTTGTGCCCAGATTCACAGATGGTCCAGAAAGAGCAAGGGCCCTTTCTATCATACCAGAAAAAATCTCAAATAACTTGTTTTACTTTGTAATTGCTCTCCAAATATAAAACAATAAGACAAATTCAGATAGACAAGGACATTAGTTACCACCTTTATGCTGTCTTTAGGGTGCCCAGATATCTACCCCTGAATAGCTTTATTTATGTTGCTATTAAAATTAGAATTTAAGAGATCATTTAGTTAACTCCTTCATTTTATGGGTAAGTAGAAGCTGAGAGTTTAAAAGAATCAGGGCAAGAACCCAAGTCTTTCATCTCCAAAAACTGAATCTTTTGTACCTTTAACAGCCATTATGTGTATTTCAAAATAATAAACTTCAGAAGTAATATGTCATTTGGAAGAAGATCAGTTTATCAACACAGATAAATGTTTCTATGACTCATAATATTATATAGATAGATACAGGTACATTTATATATGCATACATCCATATATACACATAACTATCAATCTAATTATTTTCCTAATTATCAAAAGGACTCTGAGAGAAAGAGATACAGGAAAGGTGAAGCAATAAAGAGAGGTTTGTGGCTGGGTTGCTTATTGGATAGAGGGCTGGACCTAGAGTTAGGAAGACAAGTTCAAATCTGGGATCAAATATTTACTAATATGATCCTGGGCAAGTCATTTAATCTCCCCTGAGCTCAGTTTCCCTACCAGTTAAATTGAGATGATATTATTATCCACCTCCCAAGGCTGTTAGGATAAAATAATAAAATATTTGTAAAGCACTTCTTACATTTCAAAGTGCTATAAAATACTACCTGATTATTCAGATACTCCTTTTTACTAAGGAGAAAACTGAGGCATAAAGAGTTTGAATAGCCAGATTTGTAGTTTCAGAGCCAGTATTTAAACCCTTGTCTCCTAAGCTTGAATAAAGTGCTATGACCATTGCACCAAAGGACTTCCCATCTTATTACAAGCCCAGGTCTGACTGCTTCCTCACTTGTACCTATTATCAGTAGTCTAGGCTTTGGCTGAAAGAAGATATCAGGTCCCTAATCTATAATGCCATATGGTAGACAGACAGACAGACAGATGGATAGATAGAGGTGTGTGTGTGTGTGTGTGTATGTACAGTTCTATAGAATGGAAGCATACTGAATTCTCATGGGACAGTACTCTGAGAATTTGTCTCCATTTTGGAGGGAAAGAGAAGATGAAATGTCAACTCATGTTCAGATAAGCTAAAGATTACAGACTTGGGAGAACATGCAGGAAATATTTGATAGATTATGGTGGCTTTGGCTTGGGACTTGCTTGATCCAGCTCCCACTAGTTGATGAGAAAGGACAGTCTAATTTTTTAATATGAACTTTGGGGATTTTCAAATATATACCTTGGGAATTGCCTAATGCTATGAATTAGGACTGAATTTATTGTTTTGTTGATTGCCTAGACTTATGAAAATGATGAAAAATATTAATATTAATAATTGAACTCAAACTTTAAAATTCGTGCTATTCATTCTACTGTGAGCTGGTTGTTAAATATTACCAGCACACCCCTGCTTCAACTCCATATTAAACTTTGAAAAATTCAAATTCCCTAAGATATCTGTTCTTCTTCCCAAACAGGTCTCCATTAAAAAAAAAAAACAACTTATGTGAGCTTGGTTTTAGTGTTCAATGTTTGTTTTTCAGAATCTATAGAATCATTAAAAGGCATCTGAGGGAACTGGTCAGTGGTAAATGCTTATTAGTGTGTCACTAATGAGTATAGGAAGGTGACACAAACTGAGCTTAGGGAATGCTATCAGTTTGTAGCCACTCTAATGAGAGGGGAGAAGCAGAAGTCCTTTATCGTACCACGGAAGTGAGCAAATTGTCCACTGATTGTTCAGAGAGCTAAACGCTTGATCCCCATGGAGAATGACTTCAAGCTAGGTTTGAGGCATCTTATTAAGGGGTGTGCAGGGAAAGGTTTGCAGCTTTGCTGGTCAGATTTTTCTGGATGATGGTAGTTGAATGTAAATGGAATATTGTTGTACTAGAAGAAATGACAGGTATGAGGAACTAAGAAACATTAGGAGACTCAGATGAACTGAGACAGGATAAAGAAAGTAGAATTAAGAAAACATTTTCCACAATAACTACAATAATTTACATGAAAATATTGTTGAAATGTAGCTAAACTGATCTCCAAAACAAAACAAAATGAAACAAACAAGCAAAAACAAAATAATAAACGTTTTGTTATATAAGAGATATAATATACCTCTCTACCTTGGGTTGAAAAGTGAGGGAGAATAGAAAATAGCTCACAAGTTGTTGGATTTGATTACTTTGCCAAATGTGCTTAACTTTTTCTTTGTGACAAGAGAAGATTCAAAAGGAATGATGAGGTTGGGAATAAATCTGGAAGTTACAATTTTTCATGAAAATTTAAAATAGAAAAATCATGTAAAAATAACTACCAATTATTCTCCCAAATGGGATCTATTTAGAAACTACTAAATTGAAGCAATGATAGAATAAAGTCAAAAATAATATAAATAGGGGTGGCTAGTTGGCACAGTGGATAGAGCACTGGCCCTGGAGTCAGGAGTACCTGAGTTCAAATCCGACTTCAGACACTTAATAATTACCTAGCTGTGTGGCCTTGGGCAATCCACTTAACCCCATTTGCCTTGCAAAATCCTAAAAAAAAATAATATTATAAATATAAACTATGCCTTAGAAATTAGGGGAGGAAGGAGACTATATGAATAGTAATTTATAATCTCTAGTAAATTTGGTACTCTATTTGCTTAGATAAATTTATTAATAATCTAAAATTACTTGCTGGTGTTCATTCTTTGGAAGATATGAAAAGTTTAAGAAATGATCTATATTGTCAAAGAACATATTGGCTGTGTGAATCTGAGCACATCAACAGCCTCTCTGAATCTCAGATGCCTCACAGACAGATTGAGGAGAATGAGGATATACCTAACCCCTTTTGTCTTGAGGATCAAGTGAAAAAATATATGTAAATCTATTCATGAACCCTGAAGCACTATATAACTGCTAGGTATTATTAATGCAATGGAAATAATTAGAAAAGAATGCATGCAATCCATTATAATGTGTAGTATAGAGAGACTTTCAGTACTTATGTTTCACAAGAGACAGTTCATGCAAGAGTGGAGAAATTATGGAGGCTGCAGTTGTCTGGGCTTTGAAAAATAAAGATAAATTAAATGAGTGAGAGAAAAGGAGAAGGCATTTCAAAGTAAGCAGCAAAGACATAATCTCATATTTAGGGGATAGAAGGGAGGATGGTTTGAAGGATGTGTGAAGGCTATATGTTGAAGATAAAACGGAAAATGTATTTGGATATGTGAGATGGAAATGAAGTATAGATGGCCTTGAAAGCCTGTCAATAGGGACTTGATGAAGAAAGCTATCGGGAGCCATTGAAGGTTTTTGAGCATAAGAGCATCACAATAGATGCATAATAATACATTTTTGTAGCCTTTTAAAGTTTTCATCCTGAATTTTATTTCATAAGGAAATTCATTCTTTCTCCCAATAAGGTATACTTGAAAGATTCACAACCAAAGCAGAAGAACTGGGCAGAAATTGCAGAGACAAATTTTGGGTTGATATAAAGAAAAGGGTGGTGATCTAGAAGGGGTGACCTGAGGAGGTCATAGGTTCCACCCCACTGACTGTTGAAGATTTTTAAGGAAAGGTTGGTTGACACTTCTCCAATTCATGTGGAGGAGATTCTTGATCAACTATGAGTTAGACTAGATAATCTGTGAAGTATTTTTGTGCTCTGAAATTCTGAGATTGTGTGCTAAATGTGGTTTTAAAACTGAAAAGTCTCTTTTTAGCAAGTAAACAATCAGATTTTGCTTTAGGAATGTCTGGGGTACATGTGTTGATTCTGGAGAGAATAAAGCACTGGGGTTAAAACTAGAAGGATTTGTTAAGTTCTTGGGGGCTGGTTATTTCCAAAAAACACAAGACAAGCACTTCCCTCACATACACCATGAGTTATAAACATGTGATCTTACCAAAAAATGGCATAGTTGGAAGAAAATTTAATTTAGTGTCAAAAGACCTGGGTTCAAGGTCTGACTTCTCCAGCTATTAGTTCTATAATTTAAAATAAGTCCCCTAATGTCCTAGATGATCCAAAGCATTTTTGAGCTGGAGGAAATAGTAGAAATCATGTAGTTCAGTGACTTTACTTTTGGTTCAAGAAACTGGGTTCCCAGGAGGTGAATTCACACAAGTGTCAGAACTGGGAGAATCTGAACTTAGCTCCTCTGACTCCAATTCAATATTGTTCCTATACTGGTAAGCTCTTGGTCTATGGAACCTACCAATAAACTTACATTCTGAAACTATTAAGAAATTTTTACCAACTTTTAAATATATAAAACCTTAAATTCATTCTTCTTTTCTTCTCCCTCTCCCTTTCTCTCTTCTCCATCCCCTTCCTATTTCTAGTTTTCCAAAGGCTTGAGAGGATATATGCCTTTTGTTTCTAAGGTCGACTACTCTCATCCTCACAGCTTGCTTTGTATGCAATCCCATTTTGCTGGTTTCCAACCTTATCTCTGTGGTGGCTTTCCAAGCAGCAAGACTCCAAAATAGCAGTTAGAAATGTATTGCCATTCTCTTTTATTTCAGCTATTGAAGGCAGTCTTGTGTTGTTTATATCTCATCCAACCCCCAATTGAAAGTGGAAACTAGAAAACATTGCCCTGAAAGTGAATGCAAACTTCTCTCTTCAGCCACATGATATGGATGAGCTGAGAACCTTGTCTTCACCAAACTACCTTTTTAAAAAATGCTAGGAGGAGATAATCTATCCTTTATGTTTGGGAAAGGTCTCTCTAGTTAGTAAGTACATGCCATTTAAAGAATTCTGGTTGTTAGAGTTAATAAACTCTCTAGTAATAACAGTATCTTGCATTAATATAAATACTTTTACTTTCTAGGTAGCCTTTTATATTTAACATTACCTTTTAGCTTTACAATGTCTCTTCTAGCTATGTAGAAATGGGTATTACAAAACAAAGGAAAGTAGAGTAGAAATAACTTGCCTAATTCCATAGCCTGTGTATTAAGCTACTTAAATAGAGGCATATATTAATAGTGTAAATATTTGGCAGATATGTAAAAATAGTCAATGGGCAGTAACATTTTGTTTGTTTTTTTATTTTATCTTTTTTTACTTAGCGTAATATTATTTGAGGTGAATTAGATATTTGAGGTGAATTAGACCATTTGGACCTTCTAAGTAACTTGATAATTGACAAGGATGAGGAGGATGACTATGTTGATCATAATAAAGTAAACAAATAAGAGTAATATAATTGCCACTAGAAATTATAGAAGGATTATTCCTCAGGAACTCAGACTTAGTGATCAATGGAAATTATAAAAGGAAATGATAACTATTGTAATAAGGAGTTCTTAACCTAGGATGTGACCTTTTTTTTCTTTTAATGTTTATAGTAACTATTTCAATGTAATTGGTTTCCCATGTAATCCTTCATATTTTATTTATGCATTTAAAAACACTATTGGAGAAGTTTACAGGCTCACCAGATTTCCAAAGGTGTCCATGATAGCTTATATCATTGTAGACTATAAAATTTAGTACTACCAATTACCTCACAAAACATGAGTTGGTGGCTAGAACATCAGAAAGTTCATGAACTAAGGGACAATAAATCCCCAGACTATAAATATAGATCTCCAAATGTATTGGAGGACTTTATACAAAACCTTCACTAAAACTGAACTGTCAATGTAAACTAAAATATTGACTATAATTAACCAAGCATTGCATCATTTCATTAAAAAAAACATAAGAACACTTTTAATAGGTATTTACATGTCAAATACTCATAATTTTAAATCTACACAGCTCGCAAAGATTTCAAAATGGAGAGACCTAGTAGAGGAGATCCTTTCTGTCTCTACTGCTACTAGTATTATACTAAGCAGTTATTTCATTTACTTGTTTAATAGTTCATAGGACATTAAATATAAAAAATTATAACAAGATAATATATTGGGATTATTTACTTCTGAACTTTACCTAAAAAGGTGAGTTGAATGAGATACTAATAATAATTAATATGAATGCATTTTGCTATTTTTCAACGTTTTCAACTGATGACATTATTTAGGGTTTTCTTAACAAACATTTAGGAATAGTTTGCCATTGGCTTTCTCCAGTTGATTTTTTTACAAATGAGGAAATTGAGGCAAAAATTGAAGCCAGATTTGAACTCATGAAGATGAATCTTCCTGATTTCAGACCCAGTTGAACCAGCTACTTGCCCCTGTGTATATAAGGGAATAAAGTAAATATGATGATGTGATGAATTTTTTGTTTCCTCAATGCATATCCTTATGCTTACACTGTATTGTAATATAAGTATGCAATAGTATTACATCTAAAATGTGTATATCTTATATTTTCTTTCTAAAAAACAAAATACTAATTCTCATCTGTGTCTTCAGTGAGTCATAATCTTTTTGCTACCTCAGTGGTGACGGCTGCTGACTGATCAGGGAGGGGGTTGCTGAAAGTTTGGATTGTTGCAGTTTCTTAAAATAAGACAACAATGAAGTTTGCTGCATCAATCAACTCTTCCTTTGCTTTTAACACTTAGAGGTTTTTGTAGGATTATTAATTGGTCTAATTTCAATATTATTGTATCTCAGGAAATAGAGAAGCCTGAGGAAAGGGAATGAGATGAGGCAATGGCCAATTGGTGGAACAGTGAGAACATACACAATATTTATCAATTAAGTTTACCATCTTACATAGGTGTTGTTTGTGGCACACCAAAATAATTGTGATAGTAACATCAGAGACCACTGATCCTAGATCATTATAACAGATAAAATTATATTGAAAAAGTTTGAAATATTTCAAGAATTACCAAAATGTGACACGGAACCATGATGTGAGCTCATGCTGGTGAAAATGGCGCTGATAGAAATATTTGATCTGGGGTTGATATAAATCTCCAACTTGTAAAAATTTTAATATCTGTAAAGCACAATAAAGTGAAGTTCAATTAAATGTTACACATGTATATAGTCTCTTTTTAAGTATGCAAAGGGGATTTTTTTTTACATTATCTAATTTGATCTTCACAACAACCCTATAGAATATATTTTATTATTATTCCTCTTTGCAAATAGGCAAACAAGTCAAAGAGGCAAAATGATTGGTCCATGATTGCCCAGTATTGAGGGACAGAGAGAGGGAGGAGCAGTTTCATGGTTCATCAGATAGAGCTCTGGGCCTGGAATCAAGATGATCTGAGTTCAAGTTTGCACTCAGATACTTACTAGCTGTGTGACTCTGGGCAAGTCATTTAAACTCTACCTTAATCCATTGGAAAAAGAAAAGACAAACTATTCCAGTATTTCTGCTAAGAAAACTCCATAGACAATATTGACATGGGTCCACAAGTTACAAAGAGTGGGACATAACAGAATTCAGTATCTGAGCTAAACCCAGTACTTCCTGATTCTACCTTGCTAGAGAGATAGGTGGCACAATAGAATAGTAGATTTGAAATTAGGAAGCACCTACTTTAACCTCAGGTACTTACTAACTGAGTGACTCTGGGCAAGTCATTTAACTACTGTCTGCCTCAGTTTCCTGAACTCTAAAATGGGGATAATAACAGTATCTACTTCACAGGATTTGAATCTCAAATAAGATAATATTTCTAAAGTGCTTAGAATATATAGTAAATACTATATAAATGCTTATTCCCTTGCCCCTCCCCTTTTCCCTTCCCCTTCACTCCAAAATGCTCCTAAAGAAGGAATTCTTAACCTGGCATATGAGACTTTTTTTTGTCTTTTTAATATTTTTGTAACTATTTCAATATAATTTGCTTCCCTTGCAATGCTTCATATTTTATACATTTGCACATTTATATATTTAAAAACATTATTCCTGGAAAAGTTCATAAGATTTATTAGACTTTCAATCAGGTTCAACGATACCCCAAAAGGTTAAAAACATCTATCCTAAAAGGAAGGAATAATAAAGAAAGATTTAAAAGGAATATTCTTAATGGAATAGAAATTGATTGTGATTTATGTGGGAGACAAGGAGAAAGAACAAAGAGGCCCAAGAGTAAGCACAGTGCTTGCTATATTGGTTGAATTCAAGGTAATGAGACTTTCCTGAAACCAGAATACAGGGGATAATGTAGATGGAAAACTGATAGGAGTGAGAAAAATTTGGTGAGAAGTGAAAGAAGCCTCAAAAAGATAACTTTAGAAACTCTTTCCCTTGGAGAAAACTGCCCTTATTGTGTCCCCCATCTATCATGCTGTTAAATGGGACTCTGCCCTACCTTCTTCCCCCCCCTTCTCTGTTTCTCACTTCCTCTCTTCTCCATGTGGCGCCTCTTTATGAACCAGGGGGCCGCTTGCAGTAACAGAGGCCAGACTGGCTACACAACCTGTATTTGTCTTTCCTTTATTTTACTGGAAGTCTTTGGGGCCATCCGGGCTGGTAATTGCACCACGCTGTTTCTGAATCGATGATTTTTAAAGCTGTTGAGCTCTTATTACTGCGGCTCGTTGGGGAGAAACAAGGGAAAGATCCAGGTCATGTTGGTCTCTGCAATAGATGGATCTCATCAAATCATCTTTGTTCAGCTGTTGAATAAAAGTAGAAAAACTGTTGAGAGAGAGAGAGAGAGAGAGAGAGAGAGAGGAGAGAGAGAGAGAGAGAGAGAGAGAGAGAGAGAGAATGATGAGAGAGAATGATGAGTGAGAGAGAGAGAGACAATGATGAGAGAGATGATTTGAGATGAGGATGAGAAAGATGAAGAGAGGGAGGGACGGAGGGGGGAGAGAGAAGGAGGGATGGAGGGAGGGAAGGAGGGAGGGAGGGAGAGAGAGAGAGAGAGAGAGAGAGAGAGAGAGAGAGAGAGAGAGAGAGAGAAGAGAAGAGAAGAGAAGAGAAGAGAAAGAGAAGAGAAGAGAAGAGAAGAGAAGAGAAGAGAAGAGAAGAGAAGAGAAGAGAAGAGAAGAGAAATGACAGAGACTTAAAAAAACACATACACAGATCTGGTTTCCAGAGAATCAAACCTTATCAGGTTTCTAGACAACCTCTGGAAGAAGTCAGCAATAGGTTAAAAAGCAAAACAAAAACCCTAGCAATTTTGCATTCACATTGATGCTTCTCTTCCTTAACAATTCTAGCTAAGGGAGGGTATCTAGCATCATCTTTTTATCTCATTTCAAACTGCAATGCCCTTCATTTGGTTTAAATATTATAAGGGGCATCCTAAATACTCTTTAGGTCCACCTGGCATTGCCCTTTCTTCATTTTTACATTTGCTGGCATGCATTTCTGCAGGACCTGGCCCTCCTTCACAGTTATTAAGGGCAGATAGAGAGAATGGAGAGTCCAATGGAAAGGGTTAGTGAGTGAGAAATTCCTATAGTCACACTCTAAGTCTGACATTCTCATTAAATGCATCTTATAAAATGTTAGCCCCAGGTTAAAGCCTTGGAGAACAGTGCCAAGAGCCTCCTATAATGTTTTTCATGTAGATTGTTTACAATCCTAACCAATGCCCCATAAAACCATTTCATCCCGTATTATATCCTATATAAGGCATTAGCTCTTACAGCAGTTTCCTTTCATGGCCCCTTAGGAAAGGGTTTAATGAGGGTTTCATAGCATTTATCTATTTTCCAGAAATAGTTAAAGTCAGTCATTATGTATTAGACTTTCAAGTTAAATTGATCTGAAATATAGCTATACAAATGCTAGTTCTCATCTAGAACTCTTCCCTGAAAAGTAGGTGGTATTAACTACATCAATTTTAGTTAGGTAATTTAAAGGGCAGGGAGGTTAAATGATTTGCCCAAAGTCACACACCATATCAGAATTAGGCAGGAGACCCAGGTGTTCGATCTCCTATTTGGTTCCCCAGTAGACACTCCTCTGCTACAAATCATATAAACTACCTTTGAATTGGAATGCTTGTGAATGTCATTTGTCACTTAAACGTATGAAAAATGTCTCCCTGTTGTCACTTGGCTGCATCCAACCTGTCATGTCAAGCAGCATTGGCTTTATTATTGAAATGAAGAGGACATTTGCACCATTGATCTCAGTGGCAGTTGGGCTTGGGGAAAATCAGCCCAGTCTGTCATAGAATACAGAAAAATAGCACATGGTATATTGGCCAAAGCAAGATCACAGATGAGAGCATCAGTTGGGCAGTTGCCAAACTGCTTCCTTGATGCCTACTCTTTTACCTCATTAATTCCTGCTGAGTAACAGTAAGGAAGGACTTTTGAAGCCCTGACGATTTGCATATAAATATGGTGAGATTGGTTCTTTAGTTGAAATGACTGAACTGTTCCAGCTTCAAAGTGAGAGTGAGTGAGGCTGGTGACTTTGCACAGCCCAGCCTCCTATAAATCCAATTCACTTGTAAATTGTGACATCACCTTCCTTGTTTCTTGGTGCTCTTCAAGAATGATATTCAATCAACAGAAGTGACAATTTAAAAACTTGGAATGTGAGAAGCAGCCTGAGATAGAGTACTGGATTCAGAATCAGGAAGGACTAGATTTAAATTTCCTTCCAAATATTCCTAACTTTGGGACTCTGGGTCTCAATTTCCTCATCTATAAAATAGGAATAAATATGTGAAGTAACTTCTTTGTGTTTGATTTTTTTTGAAACCAAAACATATTCTGACTCTGAGTTTGAATTCTGTATCAGATATCCTCTAATAATGTGACCCTGGACAACTTTCTCTTAGTTTCTTCATTTATTAAATAAAGATAATAGCAACTACCTCATAAAGTTGCTGAGGGGATACAAATGAGGGAACATATGTAAAGTACTTTCCAAATCTTAGAGGGCTATGTAAATCGTTATCATCATCATCATCATCATCATCATCATCATCATCTTCATCATTATCCCAAAAGTCTCACTGCAAGTTAAAATTTGGGGGGACATTGTTAAATACTATAAAGGGATGATTATACATGAACCACTATGGAATGTTATCTTTCCATTTCTGAAAATTTGAAATTGCTTGAAAATGTAAATATCAGAGATAATATTATTTTCTTTAGAAAATAGAATAGCTTAGAAAGAGAAATCTATTGTACTCTTTATTTTCTCTATATTAATGTTGGAAGGTAGACACATTCAAAGAGTAGAAAGAGATTTTAAGTCCAGCCAAGTCCTTCGGTTTTTTGTCTTCTGCTGTAATTTGAAAGAAATGTGTAAAGATCTAGTGTTATCCATACCAATTCATAATGCATTGGGTATCACCTAGCACACAGGGAAATCTCTAGAGTGCTTTCACTATTGTTACTTTCTTTATGAGGGAATTATGATTCTTTTGCTTTTGTAATATAATGTTAAATATAATAGATTTGGAGTGGGAGAGCCAGGGTTTGAATGCTGTTCCCAACTGCAAATCTAATCATTACACTTCTCTTTGAGAGTTTTCCTCCTTTGTACATAGGATAGTGTAGGGATCGATGCCCTCAAAAGTCTTTTCAAGAGAGTGTGTTCCAATGTCACTCTTTATTTTAGTGGTTCCAAATTGCAAATAAGGCCACAATCTGTCTGTTCTCTTTTGGTTATTCTGTAATACTGGCCTCTTGGACAATATTCAAGACAGACTCGTTAACTGGTAAGGTTTATTGTTATTTCTATTTTATATGAGAAGTAACTGAGATGTCAAAAGATTTATGTAACTGAATGTGTGACTCAAGGGAAAGAACATTGGCCCTGAAGTCAGAGACTTGATTTCAAGTGCTACCTCTGATACTTAGCATCTACAAGACCTTAAGCAAGCCACTTTGTGATCTTGTTTTCTCATCTATGAAATGAAGGGCTTGAACAAGTTGACCTCAAAAGTCATTTTGGATGTAGAGCAGTGACCCCAAGCTAAAAGAGCTAAACATACCACAAACATTCACTGTAACATGTCATGTTGAGGTCCAGCCTATTATCATCATGCAGGAAATTAGAGTTTGTTATCTCTTTATATATATAAATATGAAAAGCATATCAAAAGGCAATGAAAATGAGAAGTTGTGATAAGGAAATTTCAGAGAGACATGGAAGACTTTTATCATTTCATCCTAAGTGAACCCAGTAGCACCAGGAAAACAAGGATAATAATGATTATAACACTATAATAGAGTCAACAGGGAAAAAAAAAGAAGGAAACAAGGAAGGAAATGAAATGTACAATGAATAGTTAGAATGGTCAAGTCAAAGCATTTTTGAAGACATCAAAAAATGCCCATTTCATCTCTTTGTAGAGGTAAGAAACTATGGGTTTGGAATATTCCATGTGCTATCAGTCTTGGTTGATCTCTTCATTGATTTTGTTGAACTTTTTTTTCTCTTTATAATTTCATCTTTGTTACAAGCTGGATAGAGGAAGGGGGGATATAAGAAGGGATATATCAACAAAAAGATGTAAATAAAGATATTATGGATTTTAAAAGAGATATAAACTAAATTAAAGTATGCAGAGAATTTTTCTCACAAGAATCCTATGAAATAAATGATACAAGTTTTATTATTTTCACTTTTCAGATGAGGATACTTTGGGCTCAGCCAGTTAGAATATTTGTTTATAGTCATATAACTAGTGAGTATCAGGTAAGAGATTCAAATTCAAATTTCCAGATTCTAAGGCCAATGCTTTTTCCCCCTCTCTATGTCACATTAAAACATTTAATCTTTTTTTTAAACCACTTACCTCACCAGTTCAATTTTATCTTCTAGAATGAATTCTCCCTTCCTTATTCCAGTATGTAGGAGAGAGAACCTTCTGAGTTGTCTCATCTGTCTCCAACTTGAAGTCATTTGGGCTGCAATTTGGGACCCCTGTGCAGGGAAGTCAATGTGACATGACTATTTTGAAAGAGGCCTTGCTGGGTCCCTGTTGGAATCATTTGAGATCATTTTCCCTCACAGATAGAAGAAAGCGATCCACTTATAGGAAGAATGCAGTCTGTTTGCAGAACTGAATTCAATTATCCATTCTGGTGACTGACCACAGTTTTCCCTGCAGTTAAAAAATGAAGGGGAGGGGTTATAAAACTAAAGAAATTTGTGTGTGTGTGTGTGTGTGTGTATGTTTAAAGATATCATTAAAAGTGCAGTTATCCTTCACATTACTTATGGAATGCTCTTCTGTGTTAGGATGGGGATATTTTATTTTATGGCAGTGGGTAGTATGTAAAAAAAAAGTCTTATGATCCATTACAAGTCAGCACATTTTGAAAAAAAAATATTTCCCATGATGTCCATTCTTCATGGGATATTATCATGTTTGGGGAAGTATTAGTAAGTCACACTGATCCTGTACTGAAAGGCGGAGGAGGTTGGTCATGGAGTAGTGAGAGAAAAAACAATATCATGAAGTAAAGCATGGGTGACAGCAGCACTTGACAGACATGCTATCTTCCTAAATGATTACTGTAGGTTTTCCAATGACTTTGGTGAAACCCGTTTCTTCTCTTTCTTGCTACTTTTTTTTAAATGAATGGGCATCCAATCTTTGGTAAATTCTTTGCTAGGTGTGGGTATTACATAAACAACAAATATTTATGAAAATGAAGGAACAAATTAAGTTTGTTTTTAGTTTGTATTTTTATTTTTATTTTTTTCAAGGCAATGGGGTTAAGTGACTTGCCCAATAGGTTTGTATTTTTAAAAATGAGATACCTAAGTAAGATTGCAGGTATCAGGTCATAGGTAAAAAGGAGAAAAATTGAAGTAGAGGGAATGAGAATAAAATTTGGAAAAAGTAGAAGAACATTGGATCAAAGTGTATAAAGGGAGAAAGATCACTACAGCATGGAACAAATAAGGGATATTTAGCTGATGCCATGGATAGAAGCACTAGCCTTGGAGTTAGGAGGCCCTTAGTTCAAATGTGACCTCAGAAAGTTGATACCTTGATATATACTAGTTTTGTGACCTTGGGGAAAGTTCCTTAACCCCATTACCTCAACAAAAAGCAAAGGAAAACAAAACAAAACAAAAAACAGAATGAAACAAATGAGGGGAGAGTGGAAGAAGAGAGAGGCATCTTGAGGTATGGAATAGGTCAGATGAAAGTGCTCTTGACAGATTGCCTCCTTCATTTATAAAGTACAAAGTAATCTTATCTGCTGAGGATGGCATTAGGGTGATCATTAAGAGAGAAAGAAAAAAAAACATTCAGAATAACCATTTCAGGCAGCATGATAGATAGTTAATCAAGGAAACATCAAGAAGATTGTCATTCAACAGTGAGGATTGAACTGAGAATGGAAAACAGATTTGAAGAAGAATTAATTAATATGGTTTCATGATCTTTTCAACCATTGGGCGTAGGAGCAGAAAAATCATCAAGGATGAGAGTAATTTTAAATTGTGAATTGGTAGAGTGTATATGGTAAAATAAGAGAAGAAGGAATTTAGTGATGGAGGATTGAATTGGTAGTTTTGGATAAAGGGAAAAAAAGTGAGTAGAATTAATAGAATAGATAAATAGAAAAGTAGAAGTAGAAGAATTATGGTAAGTATATAGAAGTCAAGGATAATTGTGGCATTGGGAAAAATTAAGGTATATGAGAGAAGAATTTTACAATCCAACATCATGGATATGGAATATATTTGATGGCAAAATTTAATACTAGGTGAGAGGAGTTATATAGCTAATGGGAGTTGAAGAGCTTGATTAACTAGAAAACCAGTGTATTTGAGGGGACAGCCATATGAAGTATGAGAGCGGAAGGTAGTTTAGAAAGGAAGAATGTCAAGAACTGAACCAGGGAAAGGAGGAAGAGGAAATTTGGTGGTCATGTAGAGTGCTTAAGAGGTTTCTGCTTTTACTGAAGAATTAATGCATACTATAGCACCTCTTCAGTTTGGTAGATAGTTTATGAGAGTTTTGGGGGCAAGGAAATCCAGAAGGCATGGGCTCAACTCTACGATTTTACAAGCAGTGTGGTACAATGGAAAAAGTTTTGAAATTAGCATAAGAGGACCTGGTCCTGGCTCTTCAACTTACTCCTGTTTGACCCTAGAAAAGTCTTTTCTTCTCTCTGGGCTTTAGATTCCTTACCTGTAAAATATGAGAGTCAGATTAGATGTCTTTAAACTGCCTTCCAGATTTAAGTCCCACAATTCTATATGTCAGTAACCATCCTCTGCAAATTTAGCTCTTCTGGATTTTGAAATACTGACATCTTATTTTTATTGGGCTTTTATTTGAAGATTTTTCATTTAAGTGTGACTTTCCAGGATTTCTGTCCCATTGGTATAACCTGTAAGAACCCAGGGTCACATTTACAACATGATAAAGCATCAAAAAAAAAGGACTTTGGTGGATGACTTTTTTTAAAAAAAGTTTTTCCTATGAAAGTCTTTTTATAGCTTTTTTCTGTAACAAAATAATTTTATTAGAATAGCATGAATTATTTATAAAGCACATCATTTATTAACCACCTTTGTTTAGCAAATATTTAAAAGAATATAATTTAAAGAGAATTGAAAAAGTACAAGTATTTAGTTAAGCAATGAGAACTTCTTCACCTTAAACTTCAATGGTTATGAATTTCCTTTATAATCTACTTTGTTATTCTTCCAAATCTAAGTTTGAAATATATCTTGAATCTTTTATTATTTTCAGATGCTTGATACAAGGTCCTCTTGTGTTCCTGGAGCTGATAGTTGTTAAAAAAAAAAAAAAAAACAGGATAATGGCCTGCCTTAAAGATGCTTACCTTTATTAGAGGGAAGGATTTGTTACTCCCTTAACTCTGTTAATTAATGTTTCAGCCTTGGTAGGTTTCTGATCATCCATTGCCATAATAAAAAAATAAAAACAACTTGTTTATATGTTTTCCTCCTGGCTAAATTTTAAAAGAAAATCTCTCCAATATAGAATTATTTATCTTACTCATGGTTTTCTTCTACACATTTGGGGAAAGATTTCTTAGTATGCATTCAAATACCTTTTATCATGTACTTTCCCCCCATCATCCTCTTTTAGCAGTCATCACTAAATCATTATTTAAGAATCCCTCCAGTTTCTAAGATTTTATCACTTGACTTTTTCCCGATTGATGATATTTCTTAGACTAGAATTTTTCTGCTAAAATGTTCGAAAAATTCTTTTGAACAACAAAAAAATACATTTCTATAGTCTTTTCTTCATTATTATCTAAAAAGCACAACAGTTTGAGGTCTTGTGAGGTAAAAATGAAAAACCTCATCCTGCTCCCCAAGAATAGCTCTTAAGTTGTAATAGCACTGGAGAATAGATATATGTTATCATACATGTATCAAGAAATTTTTTTTTGTTTTCAGTCATTTTGGTTGTATACAACTCTCTATGAACCCAAATGGGATATCCTTGGCAAAGATACAGGAGTGGTTTGTAGTTTCCTTCTCCAGCTCCTTTTTACAGATGAGTATACTGAGACAAACAGGGTTAAATGACTTGCCCGGTATTATATAACTAGTAATTAGTTGAGTTCAAATTTGAACTCTGGAAGATGAGACTTATTGACTCTAGATGCCTAGTTGTCTCCAAATTAAAAAAAGTCATGGAAAAACTTAAATTCATTACTTTCAGTTTGCTAAAGCAAGGAATTCTGGGAAAGACAATGCATTTTATTTTTCAGCCATAAAATGACAGATTTTTTTAGTGGGAATGAAGGGGTGGGGGCATTATAATTTTATTGATTAATTTTGTTTTTTATATCAAAGACACCTTTTTTTTTTTTAGGTTTTTGTAAGGCAAATTGGGGATAAGTGGCTTGCCCAAGGCCCCACAGCTAGGTAATTATTAAGTGTCTGAGACTGGATTTGAACCCAGGTACTCCTGACTCCAGGGCTGATGCTTTATCCACTACACCACCTAGCCACCCCCTGAGCCACCTAGCCACCCCTATCAAAGACATCTTGAACATCCTTCTCCATTCTATTCACTCCCATCAGCCACCTCCATACAGCCTTCTATTGTGATTACCAGAAATACTTAAGGAAAATCAAAAGACCCAGAGACAAAAGAAACATTTACTTTACTATGTTTGGAAGAAATTAGAATTCATAGCCCTTCCTACTCCTACTGAGAAGTGAGAGATATATTATGAACTATATTTTAGGCACATTACCTAGTATTCCTTGTGTATAATTAAATACTATTTTAAAATTGTCAATTCTATTGGTTAAATTATTTCTATTCAATATCCTTTGAGTATAATGTCAGTGCTCAGAATGGACAAGCTTCACTTAATTGGAAAATTCACTTATGGTGAACAATACTCCTGATGATGCCAGTTATTTAAAATGATATTTTACCATTATAATATTCCCAACAGTGTATAATAAAACCTCATTCATCTGTACTAATTGAGAAAAGAAGAGGTGGGTATACATATTTGAATTTTTAAAATGAAGTAGTCATGGAAAATTTTTAGAAATGTAGTTTTGTTACTTTCAAGTAACTTATACTTGAATAGCATACTGAATTGACAGAAAATATTTTATCTAATTGGCATATCAGGAGCCTGTATTATTGGAGACGATTTTCATTTTATAACTTTTCCCCTTATTTTGGCATGTAAAGGAATATTATAATTATGATTTAAAGTGTTTTCTTAGAATCTTATTTGTTTTGTATTTAATAGCCATCACTTTTTTCTTTTAAATGTTATTTTATTTTTTCCAGTTACAAATTAAGACATATAAAAAACATTGACTGCCAAACAGAGGACTTTCTGTTTGATTCTGGAAGCAACTGGAAGCCATTGGAGTATAATGATATCCCATGATGTCCATTCTTCATGGAATATTATCATGTTTGGGAAGTATTAGTAGATCACACTGATCCTGTACTGAAAGGTAGAGGAGGTTGGCCTATGGAATAGTGAAAGAAAAACAATGGCATGAGATAAAGGATGGGTAGGAGCAGCACTTGATAGACATGCTTTCTCCTGAATGATTACTGTAGGTTTTCCAATGCCTTTGGTGAAACCTATTTCTTTTCTTTCTTGCTACTTTTTTTTAAATGAATGGGCTTCCACTCTTTGGTAAATTCTTTGTTAGGTGTGGGTATACATAAATAACAAATATTTATGATAGTTAAGGAACAAATGAAGTTTGTTTTAATTTGTATTTATAAGAATGAGATACCTAAGTAAGATTGCAGGTATCAGGTCATAGGTAAAAAGGAGAAAATTGAAGGAGAGGGAATGAGAATAAACTTTGGAAAAAAGTAGGAGAACATTGCAAGTGTATAAAAGTAAAAAGAGCTTTCACTACAGCATGGAACAGATAGGGGTAGCTAGGTGATGCAGTGGATAGAAGCACTAACCTTGGAGTCAGGAGACCCTGAGTTCAAATGTGACATCAAAAAGTTGATACTTTGATATGTACTAGTTTTGTGACCTTGGGAAATTTCAGCTTTTGCAGAAATAGGTAATCTATTCTGTAAGGCTGTCTCAGTTGAGAACTCTTATAGATATCATTTTTTTAAATGATACATGTCATTCTTTATTTAAAAAATGAATTCTACATTATACCCCTTCTTCCCTCCCTTCTTTCTCTCTCCCTGTGATAATAAAAAATCAGTAATTGATCATTTATTAATTTGAGAATTGTTTGTACTTTAAAAATTTGACTCAATTCCTAGTTTCTGCCATACTTTTTTCCAGTTTTCCCAGGAATTTTGATCAAATAATGAGTTCTTGTTCCAAAAGTTTGGATCTTTGACATATTAGATTATCTTACTACATTACTATTGTCATTGCTATAATGTAATTTGTACTGAATCTATTCCACTGATCCACCATTCTATTTCTTATGTAGTGCTAGATTGTTTTAATTACATTTTATAATTCAATTTGAGATCTGGTAAAGCTCGATTACCTTTCAAATTTTTTCCATTTATTTTCTTGATATCCTTGAACTTTTATTCTAACAGATAAATTTTGTTATTATTTTTCTAACTCTATAAAATATTTTTGATAGTTTTATTGGTATAGCATTGAAAAAATAGATTAAATTAGAATTATTTTTATTATATGGCTTGGCCTACTCATGAGAAATTAATATTTTTCCAGTTGTTTACATCTTTTATTTGTGTGAAAAGTATTTTATGGTTATGTTCATATAGTTCTTAGATTTGTCCTTGGCAGGAAAACTCCCAAATATTAAATATTATCTACAATTATTTTAATAGAATTTCTTCTTCTATCACTTACTGCTGTATTTTATTGGTAATAGATAAGAATGCAGATGATTTATGTGATTTTAATTTTGAATCCTGCAACTTTGCTAAAGTTGTTAATTGCTTCAAGTAGTTATTTACTTGATTTTCTGTTACTCTCTATGTATACCATCACATTATCTGCAAAGTGATAGTTTTGTTTCCTCCTTGCCTATTTGAATTCTTTTAATTTATTTTTCTTGACATTAATATAGCTAACACTTCTAATACATCATTAAATAACAGAGGTAATATTGTGCATCCTTGCTTTACTCCTGATTGTATTGGGAAGGCTTCTAACTTATCCCTATTACAGATGATAGTTTTAGATGAATATGGCTTATCAGTTTAAGGTAAACTCCATTTATTCCTATGCCCTCTAATGTGTTTAGTAGAAATGAGTGCTATATTTTGTCAAAAAAATTTCTGCATCTGTTGAGATAATAATGATTTTTGTTGATTTTATTTTTGATATGGTCAATTATCTGATAGATTTTTCTAATTTAAAACTTTAATATTTCTTTTTTAATTGTTATTTTATTTTTCCCAATATGCTATGAAATTTTTTCAACATTCATTAATATGCATATGTATATTTTTAAATTATAAAATTTCTGTCAACCCTCCCTTTTCAGTCCCCTCCACTCACTGGCGAACCATCAGGATACTATTATATATTTGCTTTTGTGTTAAACATGTTTAGAGATTAGTAATTTTTGGTGTGAGAAATTAAGATTAAGGGAAATATGTAAGAGATTTTTTTTAAAAAAGTGAATGCAATGTTCATCAGATTCTGAAGGGCTTTCCCCCTTTGTTTTGTTTTGCTTTTCATCCTTCCTCTGGATGGGGATAGCATTTTCCACAGCCAATCTAATAGGGTTGTCATAACTCTTTGAACTGCTGAGAGGAGCTGTATCCATCAATGTTGATCTACTCACAATATTGTTTTTAATGTGTGGAATGTTCTCTTGATTTTGCCCCCTTTTCACTCAGTATCAGATACTGTATTTAATTCCATGCTTCTCTAGAATCTAACCAATTATGGTTTCTTACAGAACCATAGTATTTTATAATATTCATAAACTATAACTTGCTCAACCATTCCTCAATTGATGGGAATCCCCTCAATTTCTTTTTTTTTCCTGCAAGGCAAATGGGGTTAAGTGGCTTGCCCAAGGCCACACAGCTAGGTAATGATTAAATATCTGAGACTGGAACTAACCCTACATTTCTGGTCATGAATCTCATGATAAATGATAAATTGCTGTAATCTTTTTGCTAGTGATTTATTTAAATTTTTGCATCAACATTCATAAGGAAAATTTGTCTATAATTTTATTTCTCTGTTCCGACTCTTCCTTGTTTAAGTAACAGCACCACAGTTGTCTCATAAAAGAACTTGGTAGGACTTGTTCTTCACCTATTTTTTAAAATAGTTCAAATTGGATTAATGTGTTTGGCAGAATTCACTTTTAAATCCATCCAGTCCTGATAATTTTTTCTTAGGAAGTTCAATGAACAAGACTTCTTTTTTCTGAGATTTGGTTATTAAAGTGTTTTTTGTTAATCTGGAGGTGATTTATGTTTTTGAGGATATTCATCCATTTCATTTAATTCACAAATTTATTGACTTTATATAATTGGGCATAATAGCTCCTAACAGTTGTCTTAATTTCCTCTTCATCAGTGGTTAATTCATCCCTTTCATTTAGTTTTCTTCTTTTCTTTTTTTAAATCAAATTAACCAATGGTTTGCATATTTTATTGTCTGTTATAGAACACAACCTTCTAGTTATAGTTATTAATTCAATGGTTTTCTTATTTTAAATTTATTAATTTCTCCTTTGAATTTCAGGATTTTCAATTTGTTGTTTGGTGATGGATTTTTAATTTGTTCTTTTTCTAGTTTTTTTTTAATTTGCATGCCCAATTCAGAAATCTGTTTTTTGTCCTCGACTTTACTGATGGAAATAGTTAGAGAAATAGAGATTATTTTTTCAATAAATTTTGGTATGTTGTCATTTTCTTTGTTATTTCCATTTTTTCTTTTCGCCCATTTGTTTTTTAGAATTAGATTGTTTGATATCCAATTATTTTTTAATCTCTCCCTTGTCCATTATTGAATGTAATTTATATTGCATTATAACCTGAAAAGGATGTATCTACTATTTCTTCTTTTTCTGAATTTGATTGTGAGTTGTTTATATCTTAACACATGCCCATTTTTTTTGCATAGGTACCATGTACTTCTGAGAAAAAAAAGGTATTTTTTTCCCTATTCCCATTCCATTTTCTCCAGTAATCTATCATATTTCACTTTTCCAGAGTCTTATTCAGCTCCTTAACTTTTTTCTTGTTTATTTTTTTTTGGTTAGATTTATCTAGTTCAGAGAGGGAGAAATTGAGACACCCCACTAGTATAGTTTTATTATGTTTCCTACTGTAACTCACTAAACTTCTTCAAAAATATAGAGACTATATCCTTTGGATAAGCTTCCCTTCTGGCTTGTATTGAGGAATGGAACCTCCCTGTTGGCCTCCCCAGGGTGTGGTATGAATAGGGTCTTTCTGCCAGATTGCTATGGTAACAGTATCTTTCTAGGAGCTGGCCCTGGAAGAGGGACCTTGCTGTTGGTCTGCCCCAGAGGTGGGGGTGCTGCCTGTAGGTTTCTGTGGAAACAGGATCTCTCTGCTGGCAGGGCCTAGAGGAGAAATTTTGTTGCTAGTCTGTTCCAGGGATGGGGGCCCTACTGATATGTTGCTATGGAAACAGGGTCTCTCTGCTGTCAGGCACTGGGGTGGGGGTGGGGTCTTGCTTTTGGTTAGCTCTGGAACTTCACTACTGGTGAACAATAGGATCAAGGCCTGGCTGGTATCTTGTACTGGCGTTGGGGTCAGTGGGGTGAGATCTTGCTGCAGGCTCCCTCTGTGAGGCTGGCTTCTCTTGGCCCTCATTCCCCTCTTACCCCAATGAGACAGACCCTCCCTGAGTGCTTCCCTCTTTCTTGAAGGAATTCTGAGGCAGTTTTCTATTGTTTGGAGGAGAGACCCAAAGGACTATCCCTCCCTTCTTATCCCCTTCCTCATGACAATGAATAATCTGACATAAATTAAACATATATAATCATAAAATTATTTTCTTAAAAATTGAATGAACCTGATAGTTCATGTAACATGGCACGTGCATTGTTTGACCTGAATTTTGCTGCCTTTTAGTTAAAAGTCCTTTAGTCATTTATAAGTAAACTTCACCGCAACCCAAATTCAATAATAAATTTAATAAATTTAAAATCAGAAAACCATTGAACTAATAGATATAACTAGAAGCTTGTGTTATAATAGACAATAAAATATGCAAACAATTGGTTAATTTGATTTAAAAAAGAAAAGAAAACGAAATGAAAGGGGTGAATAAACCACTGATGAAGAAGAAATTAAGGCAATTGTTAGGAGCTATTATGCCCATCATATAAAGTCAATAAATTTGAGAATTAAATGAAATGGATGAATATCCTCAAAAATATAAATCATGAGGTCTTCTTGGCAAAAATACTGGACTGATTTTTCCATTTCTTTCTCCAGTGTGTCCCCATTTTACAGATGAGAAATTGAGGTGTTTAGGGGTAAAGTGACTTGCCCTGGGTCATACAGTCAGTAATATGTGTCTAAAGTCAAACTTGAATTCAGGTCTCCCTGACTTCAAACAAATCCTCTATTCACTGTACCACTTTACCCATGTTTTCATTATTACTGCTTTTTTTAATCAAGTTTAAGATTTGGTACTGCTAGGACATCTTCATAATTATTTTTTCATTGATTCTCATGATATTCTTGAATTTTGGTTCCTTCGGTTGAATTTTGTTATTTTTCTAGCTTTATATAAAATTTTTTGGCAGTTTTATTAATAAGACAATGAATGAACATTTTATTCTTGATACTTGTACTTCTGACAAACACTCAGACATCACCTACACCACAACTCCCACCAAAAATCTATACTTTCCTAAAAAAATTTCTTAATTTTATATTTTTCTGATTACATGTAAAGACAATTTTCACCATTCACTTTTTGTAAGATTTTAACTTCCATATTTTTCTGCCTCCCTCTCTTCTTATCTCCTTCCTCATGACAATGAATAATCTGACCTAAGTTAAACATTTATAATCATAAAATTATTTTCTTAAAAGTTGAATGAACCTGATAGTTCATGTAACATGACACATGCATTGTTTGACCTGAATTTTGCTGCCTTTTAGTTAAAAGTCCTTTAGTCATTTATAATTAAACTTCACCCCAACCCAAATTCAAATAATGCAAATTCCAAGTGATTAGAATAGAGTTTTTTGAATTAAAGGTGATAAAAGACCTGCCCAATGTCACACAAGAGGAAATGAGCTTCAATCTTTAAAATAGAGAATAAAACCAGTAAGTGTGTGAGGGCAAGGTTCTAATTATTTTTGTTTATTAAGGATCCCAGGATAGCTCTCAGATGGTAGAGGTGATGTTCGCCTTGATGTTCTGGACCCATTCCAGTTTAGGTAATTGCTAATTACAATCTGTCTACCTAGTTCCCAGTACTCTAGCCTTTGAATGTTATTTTTCTTCACTTAGTAATATTTAACTATTGTTTACCTACCAAACTATATGACTGTTAGAACAGCTGGTTGCTTTCTGTCCCATTGAGAGGTTTGTCTTGATCCCCCTTACCCATTTGTATATGTAAAAGAGATAAAATAAAACCAGGCTTTTGAAATAACTGGTATGCAACTCATTTTATCAAACCAGAAATGCATATCTTTTGGTGTCGGTATCTAGGTAAATGTATATATACTATGCTGCATACTGATATGGTTAGTTGAAGATGAGATATTATAGGTAGAATCACAGAATCACAAACTTTGAAGACATTATCTCTAAGACAAGAAAACATTCATCCTACCCTTAAAGATATCCAGTGAAAAGAGTCCAGGAGAGAAGTTTTTAGGGACAGAACTAGAATAGAAACCATGTGAGCATGAAAGGGGGATGGAGTCAAGACAGTATCTCTGTTGTCTGTTATCTTTATCCAAAATCATGCTTTCATTTTCTGCTTTTCTGGGTGTTCCTGAATACTGATAACTTTTTTCTTCCTCATTTGACAGTGAAGGAAGAAAGAGGGAAGGGGAAGACGGAAAGAAGGAACAAGAAACCTACTATTACTATTTCACTTCAGGACAATTGTATTTTTTAGGGGGGGAAATTTCATTATGTAGTACCATAATCTTTTTTTTTTTCCTTCTGCTCTAAGGTACAAGAAGTACTTGTCTAATTACTCTTTCACATGTTACTCCTTTCTATACTTGAAGACAGTTATCATATTCCCTCTTTAACCTTGTTTAGATTAAGCATTTACAGTTAATTCAGCAGAACTGATTATGATTTCAAAGCCCTATATCATCCTGTTACATGCTTTAAACTTATGTGTCCTTCCCAAGATGTGCCTAGAAGTTAATCTTGTCTTCATATGAGATCTGATTACAGCAGAATACCTAACTTGTTGGGTTTTTTTAAATATTTATGAGGCAGCTAGGTGTCACAGTGGATAGAGCATCAGCCCTGGATTCAGGAGGACCCAAGTTCACATCCACCCTAAGACACTTAATAATTACCTAGCTGTGTGACCTAGGGAAAGTCACTTGACCCCACTGCCTTTCAAAAAAACTGAAAATAAAAAATATATTTACTTGTTTTTAAAATCATTGCTGAAGGGAGGGGGTGGGAAGAGAGGGTAGAAGAAAATTTTGTAACTTAAAAAAAATACATATATATATATATGTACTTATGGATGAAAATAAATAAATAAAAATTTTAAAAAAGAAAATGAAGGACAAACATTTCCAAAATGGAACTATGTTAAACAAGATTTGTATATGTACAACCTAAAGTGTCTGTGTACATATATGTATATATGTATATATGTATATAATTGGAAAATATCTAACAAAATAAGTAAAAATTACAATATAAAAATAATATGCTAGTAAATGTCTAAGAAATTTTCTAAAAGCAAGCGATTATCCTTCAATATCTTAAAACATGTTGAAATTTATGTGCTGTAAGAGCATGCTTTAATATGTTGCTACATAATGGATTTTTTAGCAGAAACTATGCTTAATATGTAAAAATAACAGCAGAAACTAAAAAATAAAATAAATTATGGAATAAAACAAGCATTTCTATAACACAGTATAATTTTTTAAAAAAGATGATTGAACAAGAAACTGCAAATCTACCATGCACAGCTTCTTATTCCTTTTAAATATATAAAAGTTATTATGCATATTGCTTTTATCCCCCTTTTTCCCCTTCCCCCTCACTCCATCTTAGAGACAGCTAGCATTAGACACTGTGGTCTCTATTTGTATGCACCATTTTTGTTTTGGTCCATCCGATAGATAGATAGATAGATAGATAGATAGATAGATAGATAGATAGATACAGATAGATAGATATTCTTTTCAGTGAAAAATGTAGTAAATTCAAAGTTAAACAGTTTTGCCTTCATTCTATCATCTATTATCATCATTGTCCCATTTACTCTAAAATATAATGTATGATCCCTTTCTTTTCTTTCTAGAATATGATCAAATTGTTCCTGGAATAATTGTTCCTAAAAGAGGCATATTGGTCTGGTAGCCTATCACCCTCTCACCATTCCAGTGACTTCCAGGTTCAGAATATCCCTTGCTGGCCCTCTAGAAGTTGGCTCAACTCTTTGGAATGTATGGTCCTTGAAGACATTGACTGTATTTACTTTTTCTTTCCCTTTTACAAACTCTAACATTTATTCCTAATACTTAGCACAAAGTAAATATTTAGAAAATGCAATTTCATTTAGTCATTCATTCTTCCATTTATGTAGTCATTAATTTTCCAATATAGCTAAAAAAATCCCTTCTTATGTCTTTAGTTTTCATAGCAAGACTTAGATAATTCAAATCTGTAGCATGCAGGACATAGCATGGTATCTGAGTAGGCCAGGAATTCTGGAATCCCAAGGGTTAATAGCCTTCCAGAAAGTTAATTGGTACCAAGTCATTTGGCAGATTCCAAGGATAACAGTACTATATAAATGAAAGTACACACCACAGGATATTAGGCAGAGATGGTTAGCAACCCTCTGTTTTAACTCAGCCTTGTCAGGATCTGAATTCATTAACTCTCACCCACACCACTGCTGAATTGTAATATTTTCTTTTCTCATTGACTTGTACTCTTATACTATAGAAGTACTAGCAATAATCTCTAAAAAACAACTGCATTCATCATCCATCATCACTGGTATTACTTGATCTTACCCTCTAAATTCTTTTCCCATCAAAAGAGTGATCTCTTAGTCTAGATTATCTAATCCAATCTATATTTGACTGAGAAATCTCTCAAATTCCTGGTAAGTGATCATCTAGTGAATTTTTGAAAATATTTTGTGAAGACTCACCTTCCAGGACAGCTAGTTCTGCCTTTCAATCATTCTGTTAAGAAGTTGGAGTCCCCCCCACCCAATCTTAAAACAAAATTCTTCTATTTTTATCCATTGTTTTTAATTCTTTGGTAAAACAGAACAAATTGTGTATCTCTTAAATGGGTAGAGCCTCAAACATTTAAAGATGCCAGTCATGTCCTTTTTAAAGTCTTTTTTCCCCTCTCTAGGTTGAATAACCACAGTTTTTTACTAAAAACTTATGTATAGCATCGCATTGATCTTGTAATGCATCAAAAAAGGAAATGAAGTTTGTCTTACATGACTTTCTTCTCTTTCTTATGCCTAGCAATAGAAGATTGGAGTCAAAGAGCATGAGGGTTTTAATCATTTTATTTGCATGATTACCAATTGCTTTCCAGAAGGGTTATATACCAATTCACATTTCCACAAACAATGCACCAGTGTGCTTATCTTTCCACAATTCTTTTGACATTGACTAATCCATCTTTGCCATCACTGGCTGTGTACCAAAACCCGGAAGTTGTTTTGATTTGTATTTATCAAATTTTTAGGGATTTATAGTATTCCTTCAGAAGTCCATTTTCTCTTAAGACCTGTTTTTCTTCACTGATATTCAGTATATTTTAGTAGCATAAAGATCTCTGGACCTGAAAGTCAGAAAAATGTGGTATCAAATTTTGGCTCTGGCACTAAGAAATTTTGTTACAAAAGACAAGTTTCTTAAACTTTCTGAAATTTAATTTCTTTATCTGTAAAACTGGAATAATAAAACCTATAATCTTCACCTAAGTGTGCTGTTATGAGGCTCAAATGAAATAATGTATATAAAGTGCTTTTTAAAGTTTAAAGTCCTACATTTATGTCAAATATTACTATACTATATTTGCTCTCCCTACTTCTCCCTTTTCCTTTTGGATTAATTTTGAAACATTTTAGCCAAATGCATATTAACTAGGCCTTGTGAGATATATTCCATTTCTATCATTTCAATATTTAAAACCCTAGTTAGTAAATTTGAATACTCTTCTCAAACAGGGCAGCTAGATGGTGTGGTATATAGCACACTGGACCTGGAGTCAGGAAGAACTGAGTTCAAATCCAGTCTCAGGCATTTCCTAGTTGTGTGACTCTCATAAGTCACTTCACCCTGTTTGCCTGTTTCCTCATCTGTAAAATGAGCTGGAGAAGGAACTGGCAAACCATTCTAATATCTTTGCCAAGAAAACCTCCAATGAGGTCATGAAGAATAGTACACAATGAAAATGACTAAACAACAAAATCAAATTCCTTTTTCTTAACCAGATATTCATAGCCCTAATTCACTCTTTCTTTCTGAAGTCTTAACTTTTATACATAGATAGCATTGATGAAAATATGCCAGTGTATATAGTATTAGGTCTTTGTTTTCTTACCCAGAACTTCATATGGCACAAGTAAAGGACTTTCAGGATCTGATAGAATCTTAGTGGCATGTTGTATCAATGCCATAACAGCTAAACAAAAATTTCCAAGTCTTAGTTCAATGTTAACAGTGCATAATGGGATGAGAGTAATTATAAAAATTTATTCTCAGGAAACTGTCCATCATATCTCAGGTAAATCATTCATTCATATAAAAACATCAGCCACCTACTCCATTGTTCATATTTTGTAAGCAAATGTATGCTTTTGTAACCTTTAAGGGATAGTCAACCATGTCAGTTGTAGAATAAACCTATTATCCATTTTTCTAGGGAGGCTTTGGATGATAGATCCTTTTTTTTTTTAAAGATTTTTCAAGGCAATGGGGTTAAGTGGCTTGCCCAAGGCCACACAGCTAGGTAATTATTAAGTGTCTGAGGCTGGATTTGAACTCAGGTACTCCTGACTCCAAGGCTGGTGCTCTTATCTACTGTTCCACCTAGCCACTCCTGATAGATCTTTTAAGCTCAGTAATTCTGAGCTGAAGTGAGTCAAATCTAACAAATATGATTAGTCTGTAGGAGACAGAGGTGACAGGCTGCCTAATAGGGGTAAACCAGTTCAGGTCAGGGATGAGCAAGTTAGAGATCCAATGACTATCTCCTGTGGGATCTAGCTTGTGAGTGGCCACTTGAAAGTATTCCTAATCATATACACACAAAGAATGAAGCAGCATTGAGTGTTTCCTCCTCTTTTGATACTGTTGGATATATAAACTTTTTGTTCCTTGTGAAATCTGTGGATCTGTATATCATTATTTCTGGGAATAAATAAATTTACTTTTTTAAAAAAATCATTTACCTGGTATATGATAAGTGTCCTGGGAAATCAAAGAGGATCCAATTCTAACTGACTTTATAATTTGAAATGTTCTGTGTTCTGTATTTTCCCCTTTCTCTACTGCAACACATTTCAATGTTCTGATGCAGGTCAGCATTCTCCTCTGTCCTTTCAGATTCTATTTCCTTTTGAAAAAAAAATCTTTGAAGCATTTCCTCCAAGGAAAACTCTTTCCCAGATAACATGGAAAGATTCTATCCTCTAGCATGTTCACCTTCCTTTGCAGTGGGGATGCTAATCTAAACTTTTGCATGTGTAGATAATCATTGGGGTAGCTAGGTAGTGACATTAATCTGTAACTTTTGCATGTGTAGATTATCACTAGGACAACTAGGTGGTGAATTATATAGAGGACCAGTCCTGGAGTCAAGCATACTCATCTTCCTCAGTTAAATTCTAGTCAGCCTCAGATGCTTACTAACTGTGTGATTCTGGGCAATTCACTTCATCATATTTACCTCAGTTTCCTCATCTGTGAAATGATCTGGAAGAAAAAATAAAACCACTTCAGTATCTTTGTCAGGAAAACTCTAAATGTGATCACGAAGAGCAGGACATGACTAACAACAACAAAAGATAATCATGGAGCAGAATATAAAAGAACTATAAAAGGAGCATCCTTTAGGTTCGTGTTCTGTTTGTTCCCATTACCCATCTTCCACTTTCTACCCCCTCAGATCAATAGAATGGTATCAATCATCCCTTTCATTCTATTATAGTCAAACCTTACATTACTTAACAGATGTTTTTCTGAGAAGCTGAATATGAGTCATTTCTTTTTTTTTAGTCTTTTTTTTTTGCAAGGCAAATGGGGTTAAGTGGCTTGCCCAAGGCCACACGCCTAGGTAATTATTAAGTATCTGAGACTGGATTTGAACCCAGGTACTCCTGACTCCAAGGCCAGTGCTTTATCCACTATGCCACCTAGCCTCCCCTGAGTCATTTCTTTTAATACATCAAATAATATTATAAAAACATAAGGAAGTTTATTAAACAGAGGAACCCTGTAGTGACTGCTTTTATAAAAGTGAGAAATTATTGCATAAGGTGAATAATTTCTTTTGCAAGCTAGCCTTTTTGTGTGTATATTTGGTTTTCTAAGTTGGAACAGATCAGTAATTTGTGATATGTGATGTTTCATTATAATACTACTGGTGGTATGATAGCATTGTAGTCTGTCCAATATCTAGCTCTTTCCACAATAACTGAAGTGATTGGGTTCCAAATTGGACTTCATCGTTGGAGTAAATTGCAATGATGACTAAAAGCATGTTTTTCACTTCTAAGGAATCTATGTAAACAACACAGCACTATTCATCTGTAGAGCACCCAGCAACTCCATCAGAATAAACTGAATTTCTCATTTTCCTCTCCTTACACTACTTACCTCTTCCAGAAAACTTTCTGTTCCT